>NC_026003.2:52121220-52370433 GCF_000442705.2 Elaeis guineensis
TCAAAGGAGAAAGATGCAAAAATCTTCTTTCCCAGGCGGTGATTTGTGGTGGAGAGGAGAAGGGAGAACAATCTTGAGCTAGATCCTTGGTTTTGGAGAGAATGAGGATGAGGATGTCGGTTCTTGGAGGGAGGAAGATGAAGAGATGAGTCGGCTCATGAACAGGCTTCCAATTAAAAAGAAAGAGCCCGTGGGAAGTTGGTAGTAATTACAAGTTTGCCAAGGGGTCGACCCTAGGGGGTCGACTCATGAAACTCAGAAATTCAAAAAAAAATATGAATAAATTCCAAAAAAATTTGAAATTTTGGGAGAAGGAATTTTGCTCAATGACAAGTTATGAAATGATAATCTTGAGTATTTAGGACCAAGAGAGATGATGAAAATTGAGCTCAAAGAATTTCTGACATCAGATCTTTGGAATTAGAGAAATATTTAGGCATAAGGATCAAGAATTCTTAGATTTCTTCTAATTTCACAGAATCTGTCCTCACTAAGGGCCTTTGTAAAGATATCAGCTAATTGATTTTCAGTGCAAACATATTCAAGAATTATATTTTTGTTTTGAACATGTTCTCTTATAAAATGATGTCTTATTTCAATATGTTTGGATCTTGAGTGTTGAATTGAATTTTTAGATAGATTTATGGCACTTGTGTTGTCACATCTTATTGGTGTTTCATTAAGTTTGATTCCAAAGTCTTCAAGTTGTTGCTTAATCCATAAGATTTGAGCACAACAACTTCCGACTGCAATATATTCGGCCTCAGCCGTAGACAGTGCTACCGAATTTTGTTTCTTGCTAAACCAGGAGATTAGGTTAACCCCAAGAAATTGACAAGTTCCACTTGTGCTTTTTCTATCTAATCTACATCCAGCAAAATCAGCATCTGAATATCCTAATAAATCAATTAGTGAGTCCTTAGAGTACCATAACCCTAGAGTTTGAGTACCATTCAAGTATCTAAGGATTCTTTTAACAGCATTCAAATGAGATTCTTTAGGATTAGATTGATATCTAGCACATAAACAAACACTAAACATGATATCAGGCCTACTTGCAGTTAAATATAATAATGAGCCAATCATACCTCTATAGTATTTTAAGTCTACACATTTACCTTCATCATCCTTGTCAAGCTTACATGAGGGGCTCATGGGTGTGCCAATTGGTTTGGAGTTCTCCATTCCAAATCTTTTGAGTAGTTCCTTGGTGTACTTGCTTTGGGTGATGGAGATTCCCTCTTTTGTTTGTTTGATTTGGAGTCCGAGGAAGAAGGTAAGTTCTCCCATCATGCTCATCTCGAACTCTCCCTGCATGAGCTTAGCAAAGTCTTGACAAAGAGATTCATTAGTAGACCCAAAAATTATGTCATCAACATAAATTTGTATTACTAACATATCATTTTGATTTCTTTTAATAAAGAGGGTTGTATCTACATTACCTCTTGAAAAACTATTATTTAGTAAAAATTTGCTTAGCCTATCATACCAAGCCCTAGGTGCTTGTTTTAATCCATATAAAGCTTTATTTAGTTTAAAAACATGATTAGGAAAAGCATGATTTTCAAATCCCGGGGGTTGTTCTACATAGACTTCTTCAGTAATATATCCATTTAAAAATGCACTTTTGACATCCATTTGAAATAATTTGAATTTCATAAAGCAAGCATATGCAAGTAGAAGTCTAATGGCTTCTAATCTAGCAACAGGTGCAAAGGTCTCATCAAAATCAATTCCTTCTTCTTGATTATATTCTTTAGCAACCAATCTTGCTTTATTTCTAATTATATTACCATGCTCATCTAATTTGTTCCTAAAGACCCATTTTGTGCCAATTATTGAATAATTTTTAGGTCTTGATACTAAGGTCCAAACATTATTTCTTTCAAATTGATTAAGCTCCTCTTGCATTGCATTAATCCAATTATGATCATTTTCAGCTTCTTCAATAGTTTTTGGTTCAAGATGAGATACAAAAGCACAATGATTAAATACATCTCTAAGTGAAGAACGAGTTTTTACCCCATGCATAGGATCACCAATAATTAACTCCTTAGGGTGGTTGTGAACATACCTCCATTCCTTGGGTAGATCATTTGTACCTTGAGGTTGTTCTTGAATTTCTTCACCTCTCTCATCTTGTTTGTCTTCTTGTTCCTCATCCTCTTGAATTGTTGAATCTTTCAGAGTGATCTCCTT
This sequence comes from Elaeis guineensis, assembly GCF_000442705.2. Taxonomy (NCBI): domain Eukaryota; kingdom Viridiplantae; phylum Streptophyta; class Magnoliopsida; order Arecales; family Arecaceae; genus Elaeis; species Elaeis guineensis. The sequence continues at coordinate 52,123,420 of NC_026003.2, forward strand.
CATTCCTTCTATTAGAGGATCTGCATCATCAACACCCTCATTCTTTCTTGAAGGAAGATCGTTAGATTCATCAAAAACAACATGTATGGATTCCTCAACTACTAAAGTTCTTTTGTTAAAAACTCTAAAAGCTTTACTAGTGGAGGAGTAACCCAGAAAGATTGCTTCATCTGATTTTGCATCAAATTTACCAAGTCTTTCTTTACCATTATTTAATACAAAACATCGGCAACCAAAAACATGAAAATATGCAATATTTGGTTTTCTTCCTTTCCAAAGTTCATATGGGGTTTTCTTTAAAATTTGTCTAATCAAAGCACGATTTAAAATGTAACATGCTGTGTTAATTGCTTCCGCCCAAAAATATCTTGGAAGGTTGCTTTCACAAAGCATGGTATGGGCCATTTCTTTTAAGGTTCTGTTTTTCCTTTCAACTACCCCATTTTGTTGGGGTGTCCTAGGAGCAGAGAAGTTATGGCCAATTCCATTTTCATCACAAAAGTTTTCAAAGTCTTGATTTTCAAATTCAGTTCCATGATCACTTCGAATATTTTGAATTGAAAATCCTTCTTCATTAGTGACTTTTCGGTAAAATTTAGTGAAAATATGAAAAGTTTCATCTTTGTGTGTCAAAAAGAAAACCCAAGTAAAACGAGAGTAATCATCTATAATTACAAAACCATATCATTTTTCTCCTAGACTAGTGGTTCTAGTTGGTCCAAATAAGTCCATATGCAAAAGCTCTAAAGGTCTAGAAGTTGAAACAATATTTTTGGATTTAAATGAAACTTGTGTTTGTTTACCTAGTTGGCATGTATCACAAATTTTATCTTTTTCAAAATTCAGTTTAGGCAAGCCAAGAACTAATTCTTTCTTAATTAATTTTGAAAGAGAATGCATGCTAATGTGTGCAAGTCTACGATGCCAAAGCCAACTAGTCTCATTAACTTTAGCATTCAAGGATACTAGGCATTGCATGTTTAATTTGGCTAAATCATTTAAATCTACCATATAAATATTGCCATGTCTATGTCCAATAAATTTAATGCCATCATTAATAGGACTAGTTACAATGCAAACAGATGATTCAAAAATAACTTTATACCCTTTATCACAAAATTGACTAATGCTTAGTAAATTATGCTTTAAACCACTAACTAGCAAAACATTTTCAATGTATTTGGAGGGAGTGATACCAATGTTACCTATCCCGATGATCTTTTCTTTGCCATTGTCTCCAAAGGTGACCATCCCTCCATCCTTAGCATCAAGCGTGATGAATTGTGATTCATCACCAGTCATGTGTCTCGAGCATCTACTGTCAAGATACCATTTTTTGTTTCCTCCTTGGGATGCTAGACACACCTGCAAGCAATAGTCAAGTTTTTGTTTTAGGTACCCAAGCTTTCTTGGGTCCTTTTTGGTTAGTCATAATGGTTCCTTTTGGAACCCATATTTTCTTTATAGTTGAGTTTGCAGATTTGTTAAAGAGGCAAGTGTATGACTTATGTCCTACTCTACCATATTTGAAACAAGTAATATTGGTAGACTTGTTACTTAAAGAGTTTACATAAATATTTTTCAGATATTTTTGTTTCTTCAAGGGATTATAGCCAAGTCCAGCCTTATCATATACGGCTTTTTGATTATCAAGAATCATATTGAGTTTGTTTGAACTTAAGGTGAACTTTTTTACTATTGGTTTCAGCTTGGCAATTTCATTCTTTAAGCTTTGATTTTCTTGAAGCAAGGTGGATTTTTCAATTGAAAAGTTTTCAGCTTGTTTCACTAAGGATTGATTTTTCAATTTCAGCTCTTTGTTTTTCATCCCTAGTTTCTTTAATTCATCAACTAAATCTTAGAATGCTTCATGCAATTCTTCAAATGTAAAATCACTAGGGTTTCAGAAATTACCTCATTTTCGTGTGCCATAAGGCACAGGTTGGCTTATTCGGTTGAGGTTTCCTCATCGGAGTTTGAGTCATCACTCGCACTCCATGTGGCCATCATGGCCTTCTTCTTGAACTTCTTGGGACCTTTCTTTAGTTGTGGACATTCGGATTTGAAGTGTCCCGGCTTCTTGCACTCGTAGCAGATAAGGGGTTGTCTTTCTCTTTTTCTTTGCTTTGTTCCCCTTTTGTGAATGGCCTCTTCCTCATCCCCTGTTTCCTTTTTCTCAAAAATTTCTTGAATCTTCGGGTGATGAGAGCCATCTCTTCATCCTGTTCTTCATCTTCAGTGTCATCAGTTTCTTCATCAGGATAAGCTGTGGATTTGAGGGCAATTGTTCTTTTCTTTTTGACTTCTTCCTCTTGATGTTGCTTCATGCTTAGCTCATGAGTCATCAAAGATCCAAGAAGCTCTTCTAGAGGTAGAGTGTTCAAGTCCTTTGCTTCTTGGATGGCAGTCACTTTGGCTTCCCAAGTTCTTGGCAAAGACCTGAGAATCTTTCTTACAAGCTCACTGTTAGTATAGGACTTACAAGACTCTTCAAACCATTAATGATATCAGTAAAATGAGTAAACATTACAGTTATGTACTCATCATGCTCCATTTTAAACAATTCATATTTATGCACAAGCATGTTTATTTTAGACTCTTTTACTTGATTGGTTCCCTCATGGGTTACTTCTAACCTATCCCATATTTTTTTAGCTTAGAAATGCGATTAAATTCGTTTGCATCAAGAGCACAATAAAGTACATTCATTGCTTTAGCATTTAATTGGGCCATCTTTTTATCAACCTCATCTCATTCTTTCTCGGGTTTGGTTGATTCCTTACCATCTATAATTTTAGTGGGTATGTGAGGACCGTTCACTATGATACTCCACATATCATAGTCGAGTGCTTGTATGAATATTTTCATTCGAGCTTTCCAATAGGTGTAATTAGACCCATTGAAAAGTGGAGGTCGGTTGGTGGATTGCCCCTCGGCTAGAGAAGTACCGACGTGAGTTGCCATAGATCTTTGGCTCCTTGATTGTTTAGATCAAAGACGGGCTAGAGCACCGGGCTCGATACCACTTGTTGCCCAGCTATGCAACCCAAGAGGGGGGGTGAATTGGGTTTCTAAAAATTTTAAGCTTAACTAATGACTTATGAAAGATGTTTGTCAATAGCTAAATGAATGAGGAGAATGACTTTAGTTCAATATTAATTGCCTAAAGCAAGAATGCAAGGAAATAATGAAGAGTTAAAGAGAGGCAATTATGCACACCACAAACACAAAGATTTATAGTGGTTCGGTGCCAACCTTGCACCTACATCCACTCCCCAAGCTCCTACTTGGGAATTTCAATCCACTAAACTTGTATTCAACCCGAATACAAACGTCGAAAACTCCGACACTAGCTATCCCAAGCTAGTCCACTTGTTTCTCGGGTACAAGCCAACCCAATACACTCCGATTCTAGGTTCGGATCAACTTTCCCTTGTTTTGGAACCCCTCCAAAACAAAAACAATCACTCAAAATGAGTAAAACAATTTATAGCACAAATAAGTACAAGAAAAGTCCCTTTAATTAGCGAATATAACTTTAAATACACTTTACTCAAGAGAAGAAGCCTCTTTTTGGATTTTCTCAAAGTGGATGGAGAATTGATTGAGCGCTTGAGGAGTTGGTAAGCTTGGATTGATGGCTTCTTGGAAGCTTTAAATGAGCTCTTGATTAGGGCTGAAAAGTTGGCTTGAGAAACCCTTTCTCTTTTGAATGCTCTTGAATACTCTCTTGAATGCTCTTCTTTTTCTTTTTAATCTCTTGCACTCTCTCTTTTTCTTGTTATTTGTTTCCCACCTTTGAATCCTTTTATAGCTTTAAGAAATAGAGGAAAATATTCTAGGCTGAAAAAGAGCCGTTAGACCATATTAAATGAGCATTTAAAGCACTTAAAATGGGTTAAAAACTAGTCGTTGTAGAAAATTCCCGTCGCAGGGGTCGACTCATGAGTCGACTCATGCCTCAAGGGTCGACTCATGAGTCGACCTCTGTTGAAGCAACCAGAAAACAGGGTTCTGTAACTTTTGGCCTAAAACTACAGAAGTCGACTCATGAGTTGACTCATGCCTTGAGGGTCGACTCATGAGTCGACTCACAGGCCGTACCAAGCCAAACATTCAGCGTGCCAAACTGCTCATTGTGCCATGAGCTGACTCATGAGTCGACTCATGGATTTCAAACATTCATAACTTCAAAAATACAAGTCCAAAAATAATAAAATTTTCGTCAATAGATCACAAATCTTTTGTTCTACCAAATGATACTATTAAATCAGGATTTTGGTAAAATTATAATTTTGCCCCTGAAGAGCACAAAGACTTTTTCAAATAAAAAATATTGGTACCCCTTCAATCTGCTTTGTAATCATCAAAATCAATCTAGGAGCAACATAATGAATCTTATTTATTTAGATTATTAGCAAGTAATTAAGTTAGAATTATCTTATCAAATAAGTAAACCTAACAAAAAAAATTAGATCCGACCATGTGCTAGCAAGGTTACCATAAACTCAATAGATTTTTCTAAACCAAATTGATACTTCATAAGCTTAATTATCTATTTCGGGCATAATTTCTTTACTGTATGATTCTATAGATTCAATTCTATCTGATAGTGAGATATACAATGATCTCTATCATCGTATCATTGAAACTCTTTTCAATGAATTAAAATAATTCCACTCTAACTCAGCAAGGATTGTTGATCTAGAACAATCTTAGTGAGCTCTCACAATCCATCAGTAATACTTAGCAGTATGTAATGGTAATCCAGTAGAACTAAAATGAACCTCTAGGTATAGTTAACGTATAATTCAATCTCTCTATCGTGAGTCCCGACTTGATGACAGGTTATGGATAAATCATCAAATCTCATCATTAGTCATATGATAGATTTGATTAGCTTAAGTTCAGTTGTGACTTCTATGAAAACTCCTTTCCATCAATCACACTGCTGTGACCATAGACTCTTGGACTCAATTTCTCAAATTTTATAGGACTACTCCTCTCTATCAAAGTTGATAGATTCTATCTTGAATCGCACCCCACTCCTACAGTGGACCAACCATCGCCAACATCCACTATAAGGGCTCATTGAGATCCATATTTATGTGTCAGTCAAACTTCAGCAGCCTCACTGCGAGTAACAGTATCATCTCAAGTCAAAAAATAAGTCACACAACTACAGCATCAAGACAATCACTGATGATCGAATAGAAATCTAAGTGATCTCTCATATAGTCATGCTCAGTACTAGTTGTTCTCTAATAACTACCCGCGCTCGTCGTGTTGTGTCTTTACACAGTAGATCAGAGACTCATCTATCTCGAAAAAAATAATTTATACGTCAGTCTATCTGGATCTATGATCGTCTTCAAGATGATCCTATGATCGAGAGTATTTAAGAATTAAATACATGTCTCTAATTCTCAACACTTTGAGAATATGTATCGAAACTAATTTTATAGACGATTCAAGGACACATTATACTTAAATAAAAAAGAATTTATCTTTTTATTGATCATATCAATATAAAATTATATCTTAGATTTATTACAATATGTTAGCCATATTGGCTTCTAGAACATACATCTAACACCGATCCATGTCAAGCGATAGCAAGTGGACAAGTTAGAGACTAGGTCTCTTAGGATTCATTTTATAGGGTATCCTAAAGAATCCATGAGATACTACTTCTATCTTTCTAAGGATCACAATATGATTGTAAGCTATCATGTCGTCTTCTTGAAAAAGAAGTTTATCCAAGATGGAGGCTATGGAAGGAAGATTGAGCTCGAAGAGAAGATTTCTGAAGAGCATTGCATCCAAGAACCTAAACCTAGTAGTGAGCCAGTAGATATGGTTCCTCCTTCACCTTGTAGATCAAGTAGGGTCTCCCATTCTTCTGAGAGGTACTTAGGTATTCTTACAGAGAACTTGAAGAAAGTGTTCCTTGTGGGAGATAGGGATATTAGAAATGATCCCAAGACCTATGATGAGGTAATGTTAAATGTTGACTTTGAGAGATGGATGGAAGCGATGAAGTCAGAAATTGACTCTATGCATTCCAACCAGATTTAGACCTTAGTAGATCTACCTGAAGATATTGTATATATTCGGTGTAAATGGATCTATAAAAGAAAAATTGGGTCAGATGGTCATGTAGAAATCTATAAGACAAGGCTGGTTGTGAAAGGTTATAGTCAACGTGAAGGCATTGACTATCTGAAAATCTTTTCGCTCGTGGCATTATAAAATCCATCCGAACTTTTCTTGCGATTGCAACTTTTCATGATTATAAAATTTGACAGATGGATGTGAAAACTATCTTTCTAAATGGATATCTTGAGAAAGATATCTATATGGAGCAGTCATTAGATTTTACATCTAATGATAGTGATCATAAGGTCTGCAAGTTGTAGAGGTCCATAGATGGACTCAAGTAAGTATCTCAGAGTTGGAACACTCGCTTTAATGATGTGATCAAAATATTTGATTTCATCAAGAATGAGGAGGAGCCGTGTGTGTATAAAAAGGTTAGTGGGAGCACTGTCACATTCATCATATTATATGTGGATGACATCCTCTTGATTGGAAATGATATTCCAAGGCTGACATTGGTCAAAATATGGTTGTCAAAAGAATTTGCCATGAAAGATCTAGGAGAACCTTTCTATATTCTTGATGTAAAGGTCTATAGGGATAGATCTAAGATAATGATAGGACTCTCACAGTGAATGTACATAGAGGAGATGTTGAAGAGATTCAGCATAGAAAACTCTAAGAGGGGTCTCTTTCCTCTTAGATATGGTTTTTATTTCTCCAAGAAGATATGCCCTGACACACCTGAAGAGATTCAGCGCATGGACAAGATTCCTTATGCTTCGACAATAGAGAGTCTCATGTATGCCATGTTATGTACATGACATAATATAACCCTTGCCATGAGTGTCACGAGCAGATATCAGGCAAATCCAGATGAAGAATATGTTGGGAATAGTGTCCCAAAGCCAATCGTCAGCCTGTTGACGGTTGTGCTCATTTTTGTATTTGTACATGAAATATGAATTAATAAAAATTATTTTGGTATTTTTCATCACAAAATATTTCATCTTCTAATGAACTCCTATGTTGTGGTGAAGTCCTTAGGACTATTTAGACTCGACAAAGGAGGATTTGTCATTTAGTCTTCAAATCTGTTCGCGACCAAATGATACATTGTTATCAAGGATGACAACGTTTATCAAGCATAGGTCGTTGTGTGCCATATAGGTTGGTTGTCCTCTTAACCAATGAGTGTGGAGACACTGGTATGGCATACAGGTGAGATGTAAGGGTACATCTGCACTAAACGTGACCGACTCCGGAGCTATTTCTGCTGTCAAGATTTGCTCCGATGGAATATGGGTATAAATATCCCTCTGACCTGAGACCGCCATGGTGACTTACAAGCAACTCACTGCACTTAGGTACTGGACTACCTGAATTTTTAATTCAGTGACGGAAGGCTACTGGGTGTAGTCAAGTACTTGACTTGTCGGTGTGTGTGTCAAGATGGGATTGACCACTCTAGTTTAGGAGCTGTGTACAGTCGTGTTTCAATTTAGCAAAACCTTGACCAGGGTAGTCCTTGTGAGGAGTCACAGGACTGTTTGAGTTGAACACAATTCGGATGATCTGATCAGGGTTGACAGTTTAACCCTGAGTCATCCTAAACACAGGGGTCAAAAGGATGAATTATATAGTAACCATATTCATGTAGGTTCTGAGTGTTGCGATTGCGACTCTTCGACCTATCCGGATGTCGGGTACCATTGCTAGATGGTCACTTCGATTAGTACAAAAATTGGTTCCTATGCTACCGGCTTAGGTTCGAACCTGCGGGGTCACACACATTAGAGGTTCCTATCTGATCTGATGGCTGATGTAGAATCCTACACATTTGGAATTCAGTGATCGAGAATCAAGATTCTCTGATCACGAGTTTCACACATTATGGGTACCGGGGTCAAGAGTCCCACTGGTTGGGATTTTTCGATCAGGATTACATATCGATGAATTCTGATGTCTGATTGCCCATTGGATTTGGACTCAGTATTTATGATTTGATCGCTTGTTAACTCAATTTGATTGAGTAATTATTTTTGAATCAAGTCTAATTGAATTGGATTCAGTTGGGTTTGACCCGATTAGGTTAAGAGTTGACTTAATTGTCGAGATGGTTTGGTCCCTGATTTGATCAGAGATTGGGCTTAATCAATTTTTGATTTGATTAAGATTTTATTGAGCCTAATTAAGCCTAATTTAGTTAGATTTAAATTAGTCTAATTGGACCTAACTTATTTGGCTCAATTAGGTTGGTTTAAATAATTAAACCACCTTGACCCAATCTCCATGCGCCACCTCACTTCCATTGCACCCATTTGGATTCATGAGAAGGAACTTCTCATGAATTTTTTCTTCATGCCAAGCCCTCTCTATGCCCCACTTTAATGTGCCAAATGGATGGATAAGGATGATTGGTTGGTCATTCAAATTCAAAATAAAGTTTGAATTTGAATGGGCAATCAATCTTTGTACCTTATCCCTTTTTTTACACTCTATTTATTACATGAGAAAAGGTTTCTCATGAAATCACTCCATGCATAATTTAAGCCACACCTCACGCCTTTAGTGGATAAGGGATGAGTTGGTGTCCATTTGAATTCAAAATTTGATTTGAATTCAAATGTGCAATTACTCATCTTTATCCTTTTTTTTGGATAAGACGTTTGACGTTGTTATAAAAAGAGGAGAAGAGTGGGGCATGCAAGAAGAAGATTTTTAAAGAAAAATTTTGGGGCGTGAGAAGTCTTGTGCGTGAGAAGGAAGTCCATATCCTTCCAAGAGAAAAAGAAAGACAAGAAAGAAAAGTGGGTGCAAGGTTTCTGATGAGTTTCCTAGAGTTTTAGCCTGGGGTTCGGGAAGTGAGAAAGTGAGCTACGAGTGTTGTGAGCCTACAAAATCTCAGAAAGATCTTCAACATCCTCTCAAGCACATCTGTTGACGATCCGAAGCATCTGAAGAATCGACAGACATCGATCGAAGGAGTTCGATCGGCATCCATCGTTAAAAGGGCTCTACAACGAGCTAGCACTCGTGAGGAGTCGATTAGATCGGAAGCTTCATGTGGATGATCCGCAGAGGCCAGACATGCTGTGTGGCTGCATCACGATGATCAAACTCTCTCGATGGTGATCAGATTGCGGTGATCTACTATCTACACAAAGGTATTGTGTTCTGAACACATTACAGTAAAGTGTTTACTTTCGAATTTGAATTTCAAATTTAAATGAGTGCATGCTATATATCAAATTTAGATCCTAGTGTAGAATAAATTTATTTAATTAATTAGATTAATTAATATTTTTTCACTATAAAATCATAATTTTAAAAAAGTTTTAAAATTATCATTTTACCCCTGCACTGAATTGTCCCCACAAATGGTATCAGAGCGGGTTCTAAGATATGATATATGAATTTGCATGCGTAGATTAAGTTGTAATCTAAAAGTTTAAATTTAAAATTTAAATTCAAAATTTAAAATTTGAATTTTGAAAGTTGTTCGAAATTCAAAATTTAAAAGTTTGAAATTTAAAATTTAAAATTTGAAATTTGAAATTTGAAATTCAAAATTCAAAAATTTGAAATTCAAAATTTGAAATTTGAAATTTGGTTGAAATTTTAAATTTGAAATTCAAAATTTAAAATTCAAAATTTGAAATTCAAAAATTTGAAATTTGAAATTTATTTGAAATTTGAAATTCAAAAATATAAAATTTAAAATTTAAAATTTGAAATTTAAATTTTGAAATTGGTATATTTAGATATACTTGATTCAAGTAACAAGTAATCGAATTGGGTTGGTTGCCATGGCCATCCGATCATAGGAGAAAAGTAGAGTTTAAAGGCCCTCTCCTCCCATTCGATGGGGTCTCCTATGGCGGTAGGGGTACCGCTGTAATTATATCCCATACAGATGAAGCAGTGAAAGAAATTAATTATAAAAGTTCAATTATGAAATTTATCATGAATGTGTTAGATTAGATCTAAAGGAATATTCATGATTTATTTTGATTGAGTTATTTTCTGTTATGTAATTAGCAATAGGATTGCTATTTATGAAATGTGCTGATCTATTTGTGAAATGAGTCAACAAATTTGGTAAACAGAAAATAAAATCTTTCAAATTTGAAAATTATTTTTGAAATACCAAACCCTGACCCATCAGCCCAAATACTTAATTAAAAGAATTAAGTGTTGTCTAGTAGGTCCAGAATTGTGAATTAAGACCTAAGACAATTGCATAAACTTGTGGGTCAATGGGTTAGATGGATTAGGTCCATAATTGGGTTAGACTTAAGGTTAACTTAAAGAAATAGACTAAATTAGAGTAATTGATCAAATCTGATCAAAAGTTGAATTAGATTAGGTCAAGGATACTCTAGACTCAACTCCAATAGTTGTAGTTGAATGGGTCCATGTCTTTAACTAGACCAAGATGGACTTAATTCATGGCTACGTGGTGGAACCCTATTTAATAAGTTGATCAAATTAAAACTAATGAACCGGTTGGTGTCTAAGGTAAGTTTGGCATTTTGACCAGTGGTTTTTAAGCGGGAGCTACTTGCAGTGATTCGATCTCTGACGAGTTAATGGCTTATCCCCACCATTGATCTCACTTACCTGGCCAACCTGGTGAATTAGGTTTTGATTAGATTACTTGGTGATTAGGGCTCACCCATGTCATTAGGTAAATCAGTTTGACTGATTTAAGTGCTCCTAATGCCAGCTTTAATTAAATCTTTTTTAATCTAACTTGGTGAAGTCAGTGGGAGGATTGAAATTGGCTGGATATTTTCTTCTCATCTATCCTTTAATAAAATCTTCAAAAATTATTAGGTCCCTAAAAATGATTAAGTTATATTGATAACTAAGTCATAGCATCCCATTAAGTGAGTGATAATGAGTCCATTAGTTTAATAATCATTGGAGGCCCAAAGGCCTGGTGCTTATTGACTAATGGAATTATCATTCATAATATGATAATTTGGTTTGAGTCTTTCTGATGGTGGTCAGGTTGGCCGACCAAAGTTGGGCCTGATCATTTATTGGTCCGATTCATCAAATCAAATCATGTTAATGGTTGGACCTAATCAGATTTTTTCAGTGGAGGCCAAAGCCTATTGATTAGGTTCTGGGGCAAAATCAATTACTAGAAGTTGTTTAGAGAAACAACTGTTTATGAACCTACCCATAGATGCACATGGGTTGACCAACCAAAGTTGGGCTCATGTGTAGTCTGTGTGGATTCTAGTACCCATTAAGGAATTAAAGTAATTCCTCGAATTGGAGGATAAGGCTACTAGTTCGTAAAAATACTGGAAAAAATTTTAGACTAAAGTTCAAGTCTTTAGTATTTATAATTTATGTACTAATAGAGGTCTGATTTTTCTTTATGCAGCTATGGCCACTACCCTATCCCTCCGATCATTATTAGATAATGACAAGCTCATGGGATCTAATTTCGATAGCTGATATCGAAAATTAAAAATCGTCCTTGAGCATGAGCGGATCCTTTATGTAGTAATGGATCCGGCACCTAAGGAGCCAGCCCCGAACGTTAGAGGGATGGTTCGAGACACTTATTAGAAGTGGCTCAATGATCGCACCACCGTTCGGTGTATTATGCTGGCGGCAATGAATGATGAGTTCAACCGCAGGTTCGAGAACGCCCAGCCACAGGAGATGCTTCAAATGTTGAATGACTCCTTTGGCACGCCTGACGATGTTGAAAGACACAAAACTAGTTCTGCCATTTTCAATGCTCGGATGAAGAATGGAGCCTCAGTCACTGATCATGTACTGTACATGATCGAAATGATTGAGCGCCTAACTAAACTGGGCTTTCCCCTGCACGAGCAGCTCGATAAGGATGCGATCCTTAATTCATTGCCCAAGTCCTTCCTCCCCTTTCTTACTCATTTTTGGATGACAGCCTGTAGTGAACTACCACGGTTTGTTGGGGTTACTGCAGAACTTTGAGAAGGATCACCAGCTCCATAAGGAGTCGGTGAATGTTGTGGGAGGGTCTTCTTCTGGTCATCGACCCTTTAAGAAAGGGAAGAAGAAAAACAAGAAGAAGAATAAGAAGGTGCAGCTGCATGCTGGGACATCTGCACAGGGTCAGATCAAGAAGTGCAAGCCCGACCAGAGCCAGGCGGAGTGCTTCTTTTGCAAGAAGCAGGGGCACTGGAAGAGGAACTGTCCTCTATACATTGCTTCCCTGGACCCGAACAGGCCGAAGAAGAAGCAAGGTACTTATATGATAACACCTTGCAACTTTTTCATTTGTGATACTACTGCCTGGGTATTGGATATCGGAAGCCCTTCTCATATTTGCAATTCGATGCAGGGTCTGCAGGTCAGTAGGAGATTTGTTGAAGGTGAGAGATTTCTGAACGTTGGAGATGGAAGCAAAGTTCCAGTTCTAGCATTAGGAATCATGAACCTTGTAATCAATTCTCAAAACATAATTTTGAGTGAATATCACTATTGTCCAAGCTTTTTATTAAATATTATTTCTGTAGGCCTTTTGGCCATGAACGGTTATCAATTTTTAATAAAAGAAAAGTTTGCAATATCATTTTGAATGGTGTTACAATGTTTGTTGGACAATTTAATAATGGAATTTACTTTCTATCACAACCTGTTAATGTAGTTCAAACCTCCGGTAAATATCCTAGAATAGATAATGTGTCAGAAGTCTACCTTTGGCACTATAGGCTAGGTCATATCAATAAGAACAGGATAAACAGGTTGGCTCAAGAAGGAATTCTTGAAGTAGGTGATTGTGAATCACTTCCAATCTGTGAGTCCTGTCTTCTTGGTAAAATAACCAAATCACCTTTTTCTGGAAAAGGTGAGCGAGCCAGTGAACTCTTGGGTTTGGTACATTCTGATGTATGTGGACCTATGAGCTCAAGTGCAAGAGGTGGATATTTCTACTTCATAACCTTCACAGACGACCTATCGAAGTATGGGTATGTCTATTTAATAAAGCATAAATCAAAGTCATTTGAAATGTTTAAACTATTCCGAAATGAGGTAGAAAAATAAACTAGAAAGTGTATTAAAACTCTTCGATCTGATCGAGGAGGTGAATACCTTTCTAATAATTTTCTGACATATCTTGGGGAGAATGGGATTCTCTCTCAGTGGACTCCTCCTGGAACACCACAACATAATGGTGTATCTGAAAAAAAGAATCGAACCTTGTTGGACATGGTTCGATCCATGATGGGGTTTGCTGGTCTGCCGATCTCCCTCTGGGGATATGCGCTCAAATCGGCTTGTTACCTTCTAAATAGCATTTCGAGTAAGTCTGTAACCAAAATGCCATATGAGATATGGATAGGACGTAAGCCAGTACTCTCGCACCTTAGGATTTGGGGGTGTCTGGCTTATGTTAAACGTTTAATTATGGACAAGCTTGGACCTAGGTCTGACAAGTATAATTTTATAGGGTACCCAAAAGAGACCAAAGGGTATTACTTCTACCTAGCTGATGAGCAAAAAGTGTTTGTCAGTCTTAAGACAATCTTTTTGGAAAAGGAGTTTCTTGGTGAAGGGATTGTTGCCTCTAAGGTCGAACTTGACGAAGTTCGACAGGTGAAAAAACTGACACAAGTTGCTGAACCTGAATCGAATTTGGTTAGATCAGATCCGGAGCCCATTGTTCAAGCACCCTTAAGGCAATCTGATAAAGTACCACATCAACTGGACAGATACTATGATTTCTTGGTTCGGGACGGTGATCCTATCGAACTTGATGAAAATGATGAGGATCCGATCACCTACATGGATACAATACAGAGACCCGACTTTGAGAAATAGCTGGAGGCCATGAAATTCGAAATGGAGTCCATGAAGGTCAATGATGTGTGGACATTGGTTGACCCACCCGAAGGAGTAAAACCCATAGGATGTAAGTGGGTCTTCAAGAGGAAGAAAGGTGCAGACGAAAAGGTGAAAACCTATAAAGCTCGTCTGGTTGCCAAGGGATATCGTTAACGTTATGGTATAGACTATGACGAGATATTTTCTCCTGTGGCAATGCTCAAATCCATTCAGATTATACTTGCGATAACTGCCCATCTGGATTATGAAATCTGGCAGATGGATGTGAAGACAGCTTTCCTGAACGGAGAGCTGGATGAAGAGGTGTATATGATACAACTTGAAGGATTCACATCCACAGATGAGTCTAAGATGTGTAGGCTACAGAGGTCCATTTATGGACTTAAGCAGGCATCACGGAGTTGGAACATATGTTTTGATAAGACGATCAAGACGTATGGCTTCGTTAAGAATGGAGAAGAGCCATGCATTTATAAGTGGGCTAATGGTCCAGTAGTAGTATTTCTTGTATTGTATGTGGATGACATTCTCTTAATCGGGAATGATGTCTCTGCATTACAGGAAATAAAGATTTGGCTGTCGTCACAGTTCTCCATGAAGGATCTAGGAGAAGCTTCCTACATCCTAGAGATGAGGATCTATAGGGATAGATCTAAAAGGTTGCTTGGTTTATCTCAGTCTACGTACATTGATACTATGTTGAAGAGGTTCAGCATGGAGAATTCCAAGAAAGGCTATCTTCTGATAGGCCATGGAATTTCTCTCTCGAAGAGGGATTGTCCGCCAACACCTCAAGAGAGAGAGCATATGGGTAGGATTCCATATGCTTCGGCAGTAGGACTTATCATGTACGCCATGACATGTACACGACCAGATGTGGCATACTCACTAGGGGTAGTGAGTAGATACCAATCTGATCCAGGGGAGAATCACTGGAAGGTTGTTAAAATCATCCTGAAGTATTAAGGACCAGTGGCTTGTTTATGGTGAATCGGACTTGAGACTTATAGGGTTTACGGACTCTAGTTTCCAGTCTGATCATGATGACAGCAAAAGTATGTTGGGATTTATTTTTACCCTTAATGGTGGGGCTATCTGTTAGAAAAGTTCCAAGCAGTACACAGTGGCTGATTCAGTTTGCGAGGCGGAGTATGTCGCTGCATCAGATGCTGCTAAAGAAGCAGTGTGGCTGAGAAAATTCATCACCGAGCTTGGAGTAGCACCCTCCTTTGTTGGTCCAGTTCTGCTCTACTGTGACAGCTCTGGAGCCATTTCTGAGGCAAAGAAACTAAAGGCACACCAGCGGACGAAGCATATTCTGCACCGCTACCATCTCATCCAAAAAATTATGGATCGAGGTGACGTCGATCTTCAGAAGATCGATAAAAAGAAAAATCTGACCGACCCATTCACTAAAGCCATTGCGGTGAAGGAGTTTGACAACTACAAGTCGAAGATAGGTATTAGATACTGCACCGATTGGCTTTAGGCAAAGTGGAAGATTGTTGAGAATAGTGTTCCAAAGCCAATCGTCAGTCTGTTGACAGTTGTGCTCATTTTTGTATTTATACATGAATTATGAATTAATAAAAATTATTTTGATATTTTTTATCAAAAATATTTCATCTTCTAATGAACTCTTATGTTGTGGTGAAGTCCTTAGGACTATTTAGACTCGACAAAGGAGGATTTATCGTTTAGTCCTTAAATTTGTTCGCGACCAAATGATACGTTGTTACCAAGGACGATAATGTTTATCAAACATAGGTCGTTGTGTGCCATATAGGTTGGTTGTCCTCTTAACCAATGAGTGTGGAGATACTGGTATGGCATACAGGTGAGATGTAAGGGTACATCTGCACTGAACGTGACTGACTCTGAAGCTATTTCTGCTGTCAAGATTTATTTCGATGGAATATGGGTATAAATATCCCTCCGATCTGAGACCGTCACGGTGACTTGCAAGCAACTCACTGCACTTAGGCATTGGACTACCTAAATTTTTAATTCAGTGACGGATGGCTGCTGGGTGTAGTCAAGTACTTGACTTGTCGTTGCGTGTGTCAAGATGGGATTGACCACTCCAGTTTAGGAGCTGTATACAGTCGTGTTTCAATTTAGCAAAATCTTGGCTAGGGTAGTCTTTGTGAGGAGTCACAAGACTGTTTGAGTTGAGCATGATTCGGATGATCTGATCAAGGTTGACAGTTTAACCCTGAGTCATCCTAAACATAGAGGTCAAAAGGATGAATTATACAGTAACCATATTCATGTAGGTTCTGAGTGTTGCGATTGAGACCATTCAACCTATCCGATCATCGGGTACCATTGCTAGATGGTCACTTCGATTAGTACAAGAATTGGTTCCTGTGCTACTGGCTTAGGTTCGAACCTGCGGGGTCACACACATTAGAGGTGCTTATCTGATCTGATGGTTGATTTAAATCCTACATGTTTGGGACTCAGTGATCGAGAATCAGGATTCTCTGATCATGAGTTCCACACATTATGGGTACCGAGGTCAAGAGTCCCACTGGTTGGGATTTTTCGATCAGATTTACATATCGATAAATTCTGATGCCTAATTACCCATCGGATTTGGACTCAGTATTTATGAGAGATTTAATTAGTGATTTGATCACTAATTAACTCAATTTGATTGAGTAATTATTTTTGGATCAAGTCTAATTGAATTGATTCAGTTGGGTTTGATCCGATTAGGTTAAGAGTTGACCTAATCGTCGAGATGGTTTGGTCTCTGATTTGATCGGGGGTTGGGCTTAGTCAATTTCTGATTTGATTAGAATTTTATTGAGCATAATTAAGTTTAATTAAGTTGGGTTTAAATTAGTCTAATTGGACCTAACTTATTTGGTTCAATTAGGTTGGTTTAAATAATTAAACCACCTTGACCCAATCTTCATGCGCCACCTCACTTCCATTGCACCCATTTGGATTCATGAGAAGGAACTTTTTATGAATTTTTTTTTCATGCCAAGCCCTCTCCATGCCCCACTTTAATGTGCCAAATGGATGGATGATTGGTTGGCCATTCAAATTCAAAATAAAGTTTGAATTTGAATGGGCAATCAATCTGTGCACCTTATCCCTTTTTTTATGTCTTATTTATTATATGAGAAAAAGTTTCTCATAAAATCACTCCATGCATAATTTAAGCCATGCCTCACCCTTTAGTAGATAAGGGATGAGTTGGTGTCCATTTGAATTCAAAATTTGATTTGAATTCAAATGTGCAATTACTCATCTTTATCCTTCCTTTTGGATAAGACGTTTGACGTTGTTATAAAAGGAGGAGAAGAGTGGGGCGTGCAAGAAGAAGTTTTTTGGAGAAAAATTTTGGGGTGTGAGAAGTCTTGTGCGTGAGAAGAAAATCCATATCCTTCCAAGAGAAAAAGAAAGAAAAGAAAGAAAAGTGGGTGCAAGATTTTCGATGAGTTCCCTAGAGTTTTAGCCTGGGATTCGGAAAGTGAGAAAGTGAGCTACGAGTATCGTGAGCCCATAAAATCTCAGAAAGATCTTCAACATCCTCTCAAATATGTCTGTTGATGATCTGAAGCATCCAAAGAATCGACAGACATCGATCGAAGGAGTTCGATCAGCATCCGCCGTCAAAAGGGCTCTACAATGAGCTAGCACTCGTGCGGAGTCGATCAGATCGGAAGCTTCGTGTGGATGATCCACAGAGGCCAGACACACTGTGTGGCTATGTCGCGATGATCAGACTCTCCTGACGGTGATCAGATTGCGGCGATCTACTATCCGCACAAAGGTATTGTGTTCTGAACACATTACAGTAAAGTGTTTACTGTTCAAATTTGAATTTCAAATTTAAATGAATGCATGCTATATATCATATTTAGATCCTAATATAGGATAAATTAATGTTAATTAATTAGATTAGTTAATATCTTTCCGCTGTAAAATCATAATTTTGAAAAAAATTTAAAATTACTATTTTACCCCTGCACTGAATTTTTCCACACATGGGACCTAATTTCGATAGCTGGTATCGAAAATTAAAAATCATCCTTGAGCATGAGTAGATCCTTTATGTAGTAACGGATCCGGCACCTGAGAAGCCAGCCCCAAACGTTAGAGGGACGGTCCGAGACACTTATCAGAAGTGGCTCAACGACCGCACCATCGTTTGGTGAATTATGCTGGCAGCAATGAATGATGAGTTCAGTCGCAGGTTCGAGAATGCCCAGCCACAGGAGATGCTTCAAATATTGAACGACTCCTTTGGCACGCCTGACGACGTTGAAAGGCACAAAACTAGTTGTGCCATTTTCAATGCTCGGATAAGGGATGGAGCCTCAGTCACTGATCATGTACTGTACATGATCGAAATGATTGAGCGCCTAACTAAACTGGGCTTTCTCCTGCACGAGCAGCTCGTTAAGGATACGATCCTTAATTCATTGTCCAAGTCCTTCCTTCCCTTCCTTACTCATTTTTGGATGACAAAGCCTGCGGTGAACTACCATGATTTGTTGGGGTTGCTGCAGAACTTGGAGAAGGATCACCAGCTCCATAAGGAGTCGGTGAATGTTGTGAGAGGGTCTTCTTCTGATCGTCGACCCTTTAAGAAAGGGAAGAAGAAGAACAAGAAGAAGAAGAATAAGAAGGTGCAGCTTCATGTTGGGACATCTGCACAGGATCAGACCAAGAAGTGCAAGCCCGACCAGAGCCAGGCGGAGTGCTTCTTTTGCAAGAAGCACGGGCACTGGAAGAGGAACTATTCTCTATACATTGCTTCCGTGGACCCAAACAGGCCAAAGAAAAAGCAAGGTACTTATATTATAACACCTTGCAACTTTTTCATTTGTGATATTACTGCCTGGGCATTGGATACCGGAAGCCCTTATCATATTTGCAATTTGATGCAGGGTCTGCAGGTCAGTAGGAGATTTGATGAAGACGAGAGATTCCTGAACGTTGGAGATGGAAGCAAAGTTTCAGTTCTAGCATTAGGAATCATGAACCTTGTAATCAATTCTCGAAACGTAATTCTGAGTGAATGTCACTATTGTCCAAGCTTTTTATTAAATATTATTTCATAGGCCTTTTGGCCATGAACGGTTATCAATTTTTAATAAAAGAAAATGTTTGCAATATCATTTTGAATGGTGTTACAATGTTTGTTGGACAACTTAATAATAGAATTTACTTTCTATCACAATCTGTTAATGTGGTTTAGACCTCCGGTAAATGCCCTAGAATAGATAATATGTCAGAAGTCTACCTTTGGCACTGTAGGCTAGGTCATATCAATAAGAACAGGATAAACAGGTTGGCTCAAGAAGGAATTCTTGAAGTAGGTGATTGTGAATTACTTTCAACCTATGAGTCCTGTCTTCTTGGTAAAATGACCAAATCACCTTTTACTGAAAAAGGTGAGCGAGCCAGTGAACTCTTGAATTTGGTACATTCTGATGTATGTGGACCCATGAGCTCAAGTGCAAGAGGTGAATATTTCTACTTCATAACCTTCACAGATGACCTATCGAGATATGGGTATGTCTATTTAATGAAGCATAAATTGGAGTCGTTTGAAATGTTCAAACTATCCTGAAATGAGGTAGAAAAATAAATTGGAAAGTATATTAAAACTCTTCGATCTGATCGAGGAGGTGAATACCTTTTCAATGATTTTCTGATATATCTTGGGGAGAATGGGATTCTCTCTCAGTGGACTCCTCCTGGAACACCACAATATAATGGTGTATCTGAAAGGAGAAATCAGACCTTGTTGGACATGGTTCGATTTATGATGGGGTTTGCTGGTCTGCCGATCTCCCTCTGGAGATATGCGCTCGAATCGGCTTGTTACCTTCTAAATAGAGTTTCGAGTAAGTCTGTAACCAAAATGCCATATGAGATATGGATAGAACGTAAGCCAGTACTCTCGCACCTTAGGGTTTGGGGGTGTCCGGTTTATGTTAAACGTTTAATTACGGACAAGCTTGGACCTAGGTCTGACAAGTGTAATTTTATAGGGTACCCAAAAGAGACCAAAGGGTATTACTTCTACCTAGCTGATGAGCAAAAAGTGTTTGTCAGCCTTAAGGCAATCTTTTTGGAAAAGGAGTTCCTTGGTGAAGGGACTGTTGCCTCTAAGATCGAACTTGATAAAGTTCGACAGATGGAAAAACTGACACAAGTTGCTGAACCTAGATCGGATTTGGTTAGATCAGATCCGGAGCCCATTGTTCAAGCACCCTTAAGGCGATCTGGTAGAGTACCATGTCAACCGGACAGATACTATGGTTTCTTGATCTAGGATGGCGATCCTATCGAACTTGATGAAAATGATGAGGATCTGATTACCTTCATGGATGCAATGCAGAGACCCGACTCTGAGAAATGGCTGGAGGTCATAAAATGCAAAATGGAGTCCATGAAGGTCAACGATGTGTGGATATTGGTTGACCCACCCGAAGGAGTAAAACCCATAGGGTGTAAGTGGGTCTTCAAGAGGAAGAGAGGCACAGACAGAAAGGTGGAAACCTATAAAGCCCATCTGGTTGCCAAGAGATATCGTCAACGTTATGGTATGACTATGACAAGACGTTTTTTCCTGTGGCAATGCTCAAATCCATTCAGATTATGCTTGCGATAGCTGCCCATCTGGACTATGAAACCTGACAGATGGATGTGAAGACAGCTTTTCTAAATAGAGAGTTGGATGAAGAGGTGTATATGATACAACCTGAAGGATTCACATCCACAGATGAGTCTAAGGTGTGCAGGCTACAGAGGTCCATTTATGGACTTAAGCAGGCATTACGGAGTTGGAACATACATTTTGATAAGACGATCAAGACGTATGGCTTCGTTAAGAACGGAGAAGAGCCATGCATTTATAAGTGGGCTAATGGTCCAGTAGTAGTATTTCTTGTATTGTATGTGGATGACATTCTCTTAATCGGGAATGATGTCACTGCATTACAGGGAATAAAGATTTGGCTGTCATCACAGTTCTTCATGAAGGATTTGGGAGAAGCTTCCTACATCCTAGAGATGAGGATCTATAGGGATAGATCTAAAAGGTTGCTTAGTTTATCTCAATCCACATATATTGATACTATGCTGAAGAGGTTCAGCATGGAGAATTTCAAGAAAGACTATCTTCCGATAGGCCATAGAATTTCTCTCTTGAAGAGGGATTGTCCGACAACACCTCAAGAGAGAGAGCGTATGGGTAGGATTTCATATGCTTCGACCGTGGGATCTATCATGTACGCCATGATATGTACACAACCAGATGTGATATACTCACTAAGGCTAGTGAGTAGATACTAATCTGATCCAGGGGAGAATCACTGGAAGGTTGTTAAAACTATCCTGAAGTATTTAAGAAATACTAAGGACCAGTGGCTTGTTTATGGTGAATCGGACTTAAGACTTATAGGATTTACCGACTCTAGTTTTCAGTCTGATCACGATGACAGCAAAAGTGTGTCAGGATTTATTTTTACCCTTAATGGTGGGGCTATCTGCTGAAAAAGTTTCAAGCAGCACACAGTGGCTGATTCAGTTTGCGAGGTGGAGTATGTCACTGCATCAGATGCTGCCAAAGAAGCGGTGTGACTGAGAAAATTCATCACCAAGCTCGGAGTAGCACCCTCCCTTGTTGGTCCAGTTCTGCTCTACTGTGACAGCTCTGAAGCCATTGCTCAAGCAAAGGAACTAAAGGCACACTAGCGGACGAAGCATATTCTGCGCCGCTACCATCTCATCCGAGAAATTGTGAATCGAGGTGACGTCGATCTTTAAAAGATCGACGGGAAGAAGAATCTGGCTGACCCATTCACAAAAGCCATTGCGGTGAAGGAGTTCAACAACTACAAGTCGAAGATGGGTATTAGATACTGCACCGATTGGCTTTAGGCCAAGTGGGAGATTGTTGAGAATAGTGTCCCAAAGCCAATCGTCAGTCTGTTGATGGTTGTGCTCATTTTTGTATTTGTACATAAATTATGAATTAATAAAAATTATTTTGATATTTTTCATCACAAAATATTTCATCTTCTAATGAACTCCTATGTTGTGGTGAAGTCCTTAGGACTATTTAGACTCGACAAAGGAGGATTTGTCATTTAGTCTTTAAATCTGTTCGCGACCAAATGATACGTTGTTACCAAGGACGACAACGTTTATCAAGTATAGGTCGTTGTGTGCCATATAGGTTGGTTGTCCTCTTAACCAATGAGTGTGGAGACACTGGTATGGCATACAGGTGAGATGTAAGGGTACATCTGCGCTGAACGTGACCGACTCCGGAGCTATTTCTACTGTCAAGATTTGCTCCGATGGAATATGGATATAAATATCCCTCCGACCTGAGACCGCCACGGTGGCTTGCAAGCAACTCACAGCACTTAGGCACAGGACTACCTGAATTTTTAATTTAGTGACGGAAGGCTGCTGGGTGTAGTCAAGTACTTGACTTGTCGGTGCGTGTGTCAAGATGGGATTGACCACTCCAGTTTAGGAGCTGTGTACAGTCGTGTTTCAATTTAGCAAAATCTTGGTTAGGGTAGTCCTTGTGAGGAGTCACAGGACTGTTTGAGTTGAACACGATTCGGATGATCTGATCAGGGTTGACAGTTTAACCCTGAGTCATCCTAAATATAGGGGTCAAAAGGATGAATTATACAGTAACCATATTCATGTAGGTTCTGAGTGTTGTGATTGCGACTCTTCGACCTATCCGGATATCGGGTACCATTGCTAGATGGTCACTTCGATTAGTACAGGAATTGGTTCCTGTGCTACCGGCTTAGGTTCGAACCTATGGGGTCACACACATTAGAGGTTCCTATCTGATCTGATGGCTGATGTAGAATCATACATATTTGGAACTCAGTGATCGAGAATCAGGATTCTCTGATCATGAGTTCCACACATTATGGGTACCGGGTCAAGAGTCTCACTGGTTGGGATTTTTCGATCAGGGTTATATATCGATGAATTCTGATACCTGATTGCCCATCGAATTTAGACTCGGTATTTATGAGAGGTTTAATTAGTGATTTGATTGCTAATTAACTCAATTTGATTGAGTAATTATTTTTGGATCAAGTCCAATTGAATTGGATTCAGTTGGGTTTGACTCGATTAGGTTAAGAGTTGACCTAATCGTCGAGATGGTTTGGTCCCTGATTTGATTAGGGGTTGGGCTTAATCAATTCTTGATTTGATTAGGATTTTAATGAGTCTAATTAAATCTAATTTAGTTGGGTTTAAATTAGTCTAATTGGACCTAACTTAGTTGGTTCAATTAGGTTGGTTTAAATAATTAAACCACCTTGACCCAATCTCCATGCGCCACCTCACTTCCATTGCACCCATTTGGATTCATGAGAAGAAACTTCTCATAAATTTTTTTTCATGCCAAGCCCTCTCCACGCCCCACTTTAATGTGCCAAATGGATGGATAAAGATGATTGGTTGGCCATTCAAATTCAAAATAAAGTTTGAATTTGAATGGGCAATCAATCTTTGCACCTTATCTCTTTTTTTACGCCCTATTTATTACATGAGAAAAAGTTTCTCATGAAATCACTCCATGTATAATTTAAGCCATGCCTCACATCTTTAGTGGATAAGAGATGAGTTTGTGTCCATTTGAATTCAAAATTTGATTTGAATTCAAATGTGCAATTACTCATCTTTATCCTTTCTTTTGGATAAGACGTTTGACATTGTTATAAAAGGAGGAGAAGAGTGGGGCGTGCAAGAAGAAGATTTTTGGAGAAAAATTCTAGGGCGTGAGATGTCTTGTGCATGAGAAGGAAGTCCATATCCTTCCAAGAGAAAAAGAAAGAAAAGAAAGAAAAGTGGGTGCAAGATTTCTGGTGAGTTCCCTAGAGTTTTAGCCTGGGGTTCGGGAAGTGAGAAAGTGAGCTACGAGTATCGTGAGCCCATAAAATCTCAGGAAGATCTTCAACATCCTCTCAAGCACATCTGTTGATGATCTAAAACATCCGAAGAATCGACAGACATCGATCGAAAGAGTTCGATCGGCATCCACCGTCAAAAGGTCTCTACAACGAGCTAGCACTCGTGAGGAGTCGATCAGATCGGAAGCTTCGTATGGATGATCCACAGAGGCCAGACATGCTATGTGGCTGCATCATGATGATCAGACTCTCCCGACGGTAATCAGATTGCGGTGATCTACTACTCGCACAAAGGTATTGTGTTTGAACACATTACAGTAAAGTGTTTACTGTTCGAATTTGAATTTCAAATTTAAATGAGTGCATGCTATATATCATATTTAGATCCTAGTGTAGGGTAAATTTATGTTAATTAATTAGATTAATTAATATTTTTCTACTGTAAAATCATAATTTTGAAAAAGTTTTAAAATTACCATTTTACCCCTGCTCTGAATTTTTCCCACAGAATACTGGATTGCTGCGAAGAACATCCTTAAGTACTTGAAAATAACTAAGAATTTATTCTTGATTTTTGGTAGAGGATCGGAGTTGAAAGTGGAGAGATATACAAATTCAAATTTTATGATTGATATCGATGATAGAAAATCTACATTGGGGTATATTTTCTTATGTAATGAAGGATCCATTAGCTGGAAGAGTTTCAAATAGTCGGTCATTACAGATTCGATCATGGAAGTCAAGTACATCGCCACCTCTGAAGCTCTAAAGAAGTATTCTAGTTCAAAAAGTTCGTTGCAGAGTTGGATGTGATGCCATAAGATGCCATTGCACTGCACTGCAATAATAACGGCCATAGTCCTCACGAAGGAGTTAAGGACTCATCAGAATTCCAAGCATATAGAGCGGTGGTTCCATATCATACGCCAATACCTCGAGAAGAAGTTCGTTGAGATGTAAAGAGTTGACTCTGTGTAGAACATGATGGACCCACAGACCAAGTCTCTCAGCCAGCAGAAAATCGAGGCTCACTTTGAGAAGATGGGTCTTAGGTACATGGCCAATTGGCTTTAGGTCAAGTGAAAGTTTATTAGATGAGGGCCCTAGAAGCCAATTATTGGCTGACATATTTTATAATTCTAGGACTTAACTTTGTACTTAGAACACTTTTATTATTAATAAAGGGCATTTTTATTTTCAATCATGTTTATGTGTCCATGATTTATCCTAAAAATTAACAAAGATGATTTTGTATATTCTTAAGATATTGAGAATTTGAGGCATACATTAATTAGTAGTTAGTTTCTAAATACTACCGATCAAAAGATCGTTATGGAGGACAGTGATCAATTCATTTAAAGATTGGTGCATGAATCACCTCCCTTCTGGGCAGATGAGTCTCAGGTCTGTAGTGTAGGGATATTGAGGTGAGAGTGCAGGTGGTTGTTAGAGAACAACTTGCACTGAGCATGACCAACATGAGAAATCACTTGGATGTCTACTTACTCATCAGTAATTATCTCGATGCTATAGTGGTATGAGTGGTCTTTTGACCTACAGTGTTATTGACTATTCGTAGTGAGGCTATTGGGTTTGACTGTATGTTTCCTTGGTCTCTAGCCATTTGGGTCCTTGCTATGTATGTTGGCTTCAATATATTCAAGTTCGCTATTTGGAGTAGGATGCATCTAGATGAGATCTATCGATCTTGATAGAAAAGGAGAAGTCTTATGCTATTTGTGAGACTGAGTTCAGAAAGTCTTTGGCCAAAGCAAGTGTGAATATTGAAAAAGAGTTTTCACAAGATTCACAGTAAACTCGAGTCGAACCAATTTAGCATATGACTAACGATGGGATCTAACGAATTCTTCATGACCTCTGTCAAGTCAGGACTCACGATAGAAGGACTGAATCACATGATAATTGCACCTAGAGGTTTATACTTTCATTCTATTAGATTGCCACTTGTTGCCCAGCTATGCAACCCAAGAGGGGGGGTGAATTGGATTTCTTAAAAAAAATTTAAACTTAACTTACAACTATGAAGATTATTTAACAATGAGCAAGATAAGTATGGAGAGTGTAATTTATGCAAGGTGTAGAAGTTGGATGCAAGAATACAAGAGGATAAAAAAATTTAAAAGGAGAGCAAGTAAGCACAACACAAACAAGAAGATTTATAGTGGTTCGGTGCCAATCTTGCACCTACATCCACTCCCCAAGCTCCTACTTGGGAATTTAAATTCACTAGACTGTATTCAACCCAAATACAATGTCGAAACCTCCGACTCTAGCTATCCCAAGCTAAAATACTTGTTTTTCGGATACAAGCCAACCTAATACAATCCGATTCAAGGTTGGGATCAATCTTTTCACATTTTGGATTCTTTTCAAAATAAAATAAACAACTCAAAAATAGAGTATAGGAGTTAATCACATAAAAGTACAGATGTAGCTCTTTTAATGAGCAAATAATGCTTTAAATATATTTTACACAATTAGAAGGAAGCTGTTTCTGATTTTCTCAAGGTGGTTGGAGACTTGAATGAGCTCTTGAGGAGTTGGTGAACTTGAAATAAAAGCTTTTTGACCTTTTTAAGTGGGCTTTTGCTTAGGGTTGAAATGAATGCTTGAAGAACCTTTTTCAAATCTCTTTTTTGTCTTTGATTCCCTCCTTTAAGTATTTTTTATAACTTCAAATAATGGTGGAGAGTAATCTGGGCTGAAATAGAGCCATTAGAGCACATTAAATGAGCATTAAATGCAATCGAAATGGGTTAAAAACTAGCCGTTGCAGAAATTTTTCGTCACAGGGGTTGACTCATAGGGTCGACTCATGCTCATGGGTTGACTCATGGGGTCGACCTCTGTGGAAAAGAGCAAAAAATGACTGTTCTGTAATTTTGACCTACAGAGCAGTAGAGGTCGACTCATGCCAAGGGGTCGACTCACAGAGTATGCCAGCCAAAAATTTTGCATGCCGTTCAGCCCTTTTAGCCTTGAGTCGACTCATAGGGTCGACTCAAAAAATATAAATATAATTTTTTTACAAAATACACTTTAAAAAATATTGAAATTGTCTCCAATAGATTACACATCTTTTGGTCTTGCTCTTGAGGCTTCGAATCAGGTCTGATAAAATTATGATTTTGCTCCTAAAATATAATAAATCTTTTTTCAAATCAAAATCATTAGTAATCTCCTCAAATACTTTATAATCATCAAAATCAATTCAAGGAGCAACAATCTCCCCCTTTTTGATGATGACAAAATACTTGAGCAAAAGCATATATAAAGTATTGAACATGAATTTCAAATTTATGAAGATGTATCACTTAAATATTATAGCCAAGTATTTGAACGAAATGTATCATAAGCAGTTTGAAAACAAATTTGAAATTTGCTAAAAATTTGAACTTTGCTTATAAGTTCATTTGCTTGGAAAAAAAGCTGATGATTTTGATTCTTTGACACATGTGCCCATTTGCTTAACAATTTACTTATTGCTCATTCTTTATTGCTTATTGCTCAATCTTAATTTATTACTTATTGCTCAATCTTGATTTATTGCTTATTGCTCAATTTTGATTTTGATTCTCTACTCTTCCTTTTTGACAGCATCAACTAAGATTCTCTACTCCCCTTTTTAAGGACATATTTTCTCTATTCTCTCTTTTTGATGGGATCAATTTTATTTCTTTAGCCCCCTTCTTTGATTGCTTATTTCTCTATTGCTTATTGTATTACTCTCCCTCAATATAGCAAACGTAAAAGATATACCAATTTGCTCATTTAGAAGATATTGCAATTCATAGTATTTCACAATATAAATATAAGTTATTTTTCATATCTCATAATTAAAAGCAATTCAACTTGATTATATTCATAGACATTCATTGAAGGTCAAAGTATCTATATATATATTCAAAAAGTGACTGAATACATAGGTGTTTCAATACATATGAGTCAACTTAGAGTACAAAATTCATGGATAGAAACTATCCAAGAGTCAATCAGACAACACATTACATAGCCCACAAGATAGATCCTAGACAAAAATAAAAGAAAGGACAGACTACACTGGATCTAATAGATGTCATGGCTGGAAGGATCGGAGTCTGATGAATCAGAGATAGAATGAGGA
This sequence comes from Elaeis guineensis, assembly GCF_000442705.2. Classification (NCBI taxonomy): domain Eukaryota; kingdom Viridiplantae; phylum Streptophyta; class Magnoliopsida; order Arecales; family Arecaceae; genus Elaeis; species Elaeis guineensis. Next base: position 52,151,449 of record NC_026003.2, read on the forward strand.
GATGTAGGATCATGTCCACGACTTGACCTCGACTGCGTCTGTCTCGACCATGGGTAGAGATGCCAGCACGAGTAGAGGGGTGAGAAGATCCTGAAGCCTGAGAAGCTATGACTGAGCTACGAGTGAGAGTCTGATGGTGTCCAGAAGATTCAAAGCTCTCGAGACAGACTGCATCAGGGCACTGAACTGAGTAGAAGCATGTTCATTAGAGCCCCTGATCTCTCTCCTAAAGAAGTCAAAATCACTCTCTAAGACTCCTCGAAGTCTGGCCGCCTCTGCAGATAGGTCTGAAACCTCTATGATGCTCTCATGCGGCTATGGATGGGCTAGAGCTAACACTTGCCCCTGCAAGTCAAGTACTCTGCAGTCAGTCTCAATATACAACCCTCAAGCTACTCAATGCGTACCGACTGATCAGTAATCATCTGAAAAATAGTAGAAATGTGAGGGATCAGAGTCTGATCAGATACATCCTGAGATGTCGATCTCTGTGCAAAGACTAAAGTATCAAACTGTCGAGATAGAATGGAGGCTACATGCTGGGATATCATCTCAATCTGATCATCTGCCAATCTAAGCTCTGAAGGATGTGCCCTGCTGTGTGACTGTGGAACTGAAGTATGTCTCCTCACAGACTCTGACGGACCAGCCTCGTAATCAGAAACAAACTAAATATTTGGTGATGCTGCTCTATGATCACGAAGGGGTGAGGATGGTCCTTCCTCCTCTGCTCTATCCTCAGCTCTCTCTTCCACACCTTTTATCCAACCACCATCAGTTTTAAAAAATCCCATGCGGTGCAATGTGTGGCGGTTGATAGTATCGGAGTGGGATAGTCTAGCTACAGTCTCTCCCTCAAAACTAACTCCGAACCTCCTAAAAACTAAGATGAGAGCCATACCAAAAGGTAAGTGTGCCTTGGACCTGTTTAAGGTCTCTCTCATGGCCTCAAACATCAATGCAGGGAGGTTCAGGGGGGTTTGTGTGATCACATGGTACATAATACATATGTCCCTATCAGAAAGAAGATCGTGTCTACCACTTCTAGGAAAAAATAATTTGGTTACTGTTGGTGTAAAATTCCACCGAAGTCGGAGAAGCTGGAGCTGGGATGACCGCGGCCGCTGTCGGGACCTGCAAAGAAAGTCTAAACTGGAGTTGGGGGTGCTCCGGCTGTTGGTGCAAAATTCTGTCGAAGTCGGAGAAGTTGGAGCTGGGATGACCGCGGCCGCCTTCGGGACTTGCAAAGAAAGTCTCAACTGAAGTTGGGGGTGCTCCGACAAGATCCTCCGATGCTCAAGTCAGTACTCTGCTTCAACAGAAATGGAGTGCTCGAGCGAAAATTTTGGCAGAGTTTCGAGATAGAGTTACCAGCTTAGAGAAGAACGTATCTGAGGGTCCTTATTTATAGGCGAAGGATGTAACTGACCGACAGCGATGCCTGTAACTGTCTGGTAGTGGACCGCTCAGAGCCACGTGGAGTTTGTTACGGAGAGTAGTGGCATCAGGGGTCGTTCAGGGCCACGTGGAGCTTGTAGCGGAGAGTGGAGTGGTGTCTGTTATCGGGATTTGCTAGAGAGTGGTGGAGCTGCATGGAATCTGCTGCAGAGTGGAGCAGGATGGTGGCTCTTGTCATGGCTTGTCAGAGAGGGGTGGAGCCGCATGGAATCCATTGCAGAGAGTGGAGCAGGGTAGCGGCCCTCGTCATGGCTTGCCAGGGAGTTCGGATTTGTCAGCTGAAGCTCGACTGGGATGTCTGAGGGAGTGGAATGGCTCTCTGTCTCATCGATCCAGGAGAAGCTCAACATTTTTTGAGGTCGCTGACGAGCCTACTGCGGTTGGAGGCCTTGGGCACTGAGATTACAGGTGAGAACCATCTGCTGTAGAGACTCGGATGAAGACTTTCAGTTGGCGAAGTCTGATAGGAGCCCAATTGCTAGGGAAGTCCGTCTGGGATCTGCCTGGCGTGGAAGCTCATCTAAAGATCGTCCGCCGGGGAAGTTCGATTTTACTGGGAGCCTGGTAGGAGGTCAGCCGGTGATGGACTTCGGATAGCGCTGGAGAGACTCGCCTGCTGGAGGAGTATGGGGGATCCAGGGGTGATCGATCGTTGTAGAAATCCAACTACTGGAGCCCGTCCGTTGCGAAAGCTCATCCGAAATCCATCCACTGTGGAAGATCGGATGGAGTCCGATTCTCGTGGAGGCGAAGGAGGTCGTTATTGTTGGAGCTCGATCGAAGATCAGTTGTTGTAGGAGCTTGGAGTAACGACCTGGCCGGTGGATCTTGCCCCCTAGTAGAAGCTCGTCCGAGATCCGGCTTCGAAGAAACTCGATTGAAGTCTACCTGTAATGGAAGTTCGGAAGAAATCTGTTTACAGTAGAGGTCCGAATGAAATCTGCTTACAGTAGAGATCCGGGGTAGATCGTCTACTGTAGGAGTTCGGAGTAGACCGCTCGTAGTAGAAGGTCGGCTCTCGTAGGAGCTCGGCTGGAACTACTCGTAGTAAAAGCTCAGAGTAGATTGCTCGTAGAAGTTCATCCAGAGCCCACTCACTACGGAGTAACTTGGTTGGAGTCTACCTGTAACAGAAGTTTGGAAGAAATTTGCTTACAGTAGATATCTGGGGTAGATAGCCCACTGTAGGAGTTCGGAGTAGACCGTTCGTAGTAGAAGTTTGGCTCTCGCGGGAGCTCGATTAGGATCTGGGAGGCGATCGATCGCCATAGAAACTGGGGTAGAGTCTGGTTACTATAGAAATCTCATTGTCAGAGAAGCTCGAATGCTGACGAAGCCCAGAAGAAGTTCAAAGTAGGGTCGTCCGTGGCCAGAAGAAATTCGGGAGAGACCCGGGGAATGGTTGGCTGCTGTAGGAGGTCGACTGTCAGCGAGGCCCAAAGAGCTTTTGGGGTGGCCCGGTGGGTGAACAGAGAAGTCCATTGTCGGGGAAGTCCGAACGGGCGAGGGAGTTCGGAGAGGCGCCACACATAAGGTCGGGAGCCGGAAGAGCCCTGGAGGGATCGATTTTTATAAACTTCGATCGGGGGGTACTTTATACCCAACATCGGTCCTCCTACTTCCAAGTTCGGGTTCGAATGAAGGAAGTATAGAGAGATTCTCACGGTCGAAGCTGCTCTCCTCAATTTACGTACTCAGCGGTTGTCAGATATTTTGACATTCGGCATGCTGGTACTAGAGCCTTTTCGAAAAAAGTTTCTTTTTTGAAATTTCCGCTAGGGCGTGGCTCTAGGTACGGTGTAATAATGACTCTGTCAGCTGCCAGCCGTTTTCAATAGTCTGTCGAGGTGAGTGGGACACGCGGCGAGGGCCGACTGGCCAGAGGAGATCCGCAATCATTATTGCTCCAGATCTCGGGGTCTATTTAAACACGCTCTCCTCCTTCAGGGGTTCCACCTTGCTTGAGAGAGTCCTTCGATCCCCCCTTTTTCCCCGAGAGCTCCAGCCTCCTTTAGCATCCTTCTCGGCTTTAGGCATCCTCCGGGTCTTCCATCATCCTTGCCGCCTTCTCGCACTCCCCAGGCCAACCTAGGTTAGTCCTGGAACTTCTCGCTGTTTTCCCGTCCTTTCTTTCTCTTTTTTTTTTTTGTATTCAGTTCGTTTAGCTTTCTTGGGACCTATTTGCTATTTTTCCTAATTTTTTGGGATTTTGTGGCTTCCACTTGATCCAAAATGTCCTCTGATATCTCCTCTTCTAGTAGTTCTAGGAGTTCGTCAGCCCCAATTCCCCATAGTACTGGTACCGTAGACGAACCCATAGCTAGGACTGAGCCCTGCCTGGCCTTTGCGCCAGACACCATCCCCGGCTCCTTGACTTCGGATGAACTCTCACTGATAAGGATTCAGTATGGAGTTCCTCCGAAGTACGAGCTGGAGCTTCCTAGGCCATCTGACCGGGCTAGCGCCCCTCCTCTCGACTGCCTCTGCCTGTACCAAGAGGCCTTCCGTGCCAGACTTCGGCTTCTGCTGCTGTCCTTTGTCGTTGCTCTCTTTCATTTTCTGAATATTTCTCTAGTTTCCGTCGTGCCGAACTCCTTTAGGTTTTTGATAGGGTTTCTTTCTCTTTGTAGTTTAGCCGAAGTTCGGCCGACTCTTTCTTTGTTTAGGAACTTCTACACCTTCAAGTACCATCCCTCGGCAAAGGATTGGTGGTACTTCTCCCCCCAGTTCGGTAGAAAGGGGTTGCTGAAAGGTGCCCCCTCTTTTGTCCATAACTGGAAGGAGAAGTTCTTCTATGTCCGATGCCCGACCTTGGAGCTAGGATTACCCCCTTGGGGCTCCCTGAGGGATTCCATCCGTCGGGCTTCTACCCTGAAAAGGGATGACCTCGAGGCCTCTAAAAAGCTCGAGGCCTATCGGGCCCCCCTCCTCCCCGAACTTCTGAAAGAACAACTTTTGTTCAACGTCGGCCTGAGTCCTCTTAATCCTGCCGGTATCGATTCATCATCATTTTTTTTTTGGTTTTCATTTCTCTTATTTAATCTCTAAGCCATGTTGATTTTCTTTTATCGCAGACATGGATGCAAGCGTGGCTCGAAGGCTGGCCCAGGGTCTCAAGACCCACCAGAGGAAAGATGCCTCGACTTCGGGGTCGGTGAAGAGAGCCAGGACAAAAGGGACAAGCTCGGCCGCACCTGCTCCAGTGGCCGTCGCCGTCGAAGTCCCTTCCGACACCAAACCCGCAGTCCCCCGAGCCCTTTCAAGGAGCCCTCCGGTCGAGGATCCCGCTCCCGAGGTTCGTCCCGAGAGGGCACCTGGGGTCGAAGGGAGGAAGAGAAAGAAGACCCTAGCCCGGAGGAGCCGCAGTCGCAAGGTTGTCATTGAGGGGGCCAGCGACTCCAAGGAAGACCTGGGGGACAATCCCTTCAACAACAAGGACTTAATAAAGAGGCTGGTCGAAGGGTGCATTTTGCTCGAGGTCGTTGAAAGGATCATCCTTGTTGATCCTGAGCTGCAGGTCTGGGACTCCCTGGGATCCTTCCTCGAAGTAGGTTAACTCACCTTTTTCCTCCTTCTTGCCTCTTTATTCGACTTATTCTTCAGCCTTTATATTGACTCTCTGACCTTTCATGCAGATTGGGCACCAGCTGGTCGCCAATGTCGAGGCGGTGAAGATCGCCAAGAGGGAGGTAGCTCGGGCGGAGGAGGGTCACCAAGCTGGGGCCGTCCAACTCGAGGAGAAGATCGCCGAGGTCCTTAGTCTCCAAGAGGCGCTGGAAAAGGAAGGACAAACCTCATCCGATCTGAGGACCACCTTGGAGGAGGAGAGAGGGAAAGCTGAGGCTGAGGCCTCCGCATTAAGGGCACAGGTCTCTGAGTTGAAGGAGTAGGTTTTTGAGTTGAAAGTACGGATTCCATCTTTGGTCTCAGAGGCAAGGGCTCGAGCAGTGGAGGAGTTCAAAGCCTCCCCCGAGATGGAGGATCTGAAAGTCCAGTTCGGCTAGGATGCCTTCATCAAGGGATTCGAGCTCTGCCAAGGGAAGGTGGCTGGGAGGTTTCCCGAGTTGGATCTCGACTTCCTGGATGAGGCATCCGATGATGAAGTCGGACCACCCAAAGTCGCTGTCGGTCCTCTTCCCATCGGAACCTCGTCGACTGTCGTGGCCACCGCTAACGATCTTCCGGGGACACCGACCCCCTCTACTTCTGCCCCAGAGGTCTGAAACCTCTAGTTTTATATTTTTTCATTTGTGGTGATTTTTTCTCATTCTCTTGTATTTGAAATTTATTTGATCAATGAAGCCAGATTCGTCTTTACGGAGGGTCCCTCCTTCTTTTCTTCTTTTTTTTTTTTTACATTCTTTTCCTTCTTTTTGTCTTCTTGCATTAATTTGAGTCGTGGTGCTCTTGTCCTCCGACGACAGTGTCCTGTCGAAGCTCTTTCCCTGCTGGAGGGCTTGAAGTCGATGATACGAGACCTCCAAAGAAAAGTTCGTCAGTTGACAAGGAAATCCAAGAAGTTGGAAGACGAACTTCACCGGCTGAAGGAGAGCCATTCAGAGGCCACCGCGAGGCTACTCGCTTTCAGGACCTCCACAAGAAAAGTTTCATGGAATACATCAAAAGAAAAGCCGACTTCACGATGGAGCTCGAGGAACTCTGGAAGCGTGCCAGCGACCGATCTTGGGCTCAGGCTTCCAAGATCAGCTCTCTCGAGGTTAAGCTGGCAGCTACACGGGAGAAGATCGACCAGCTGGAAGGGAGCTCGTCCTGACTTACAGTCCAAGCCGACCGTGATCGAGACTGGTCAAAGAAATTCTCTGACCTTCAGAAGCAGCTGCAGGATGCTGAGGCGAACTACAATACCTATTGAGTCGGCTGGAGTGGGCAGGTAGAGGATTACCGAAGGAAGCTCCAGACGGCGACCGACGAAGTAGCCCGCCTTCAGAGGCAGTTGTCTGGGAGAGTCCAGCCTACCTCTGCACGAGGCTCCGATGAGCTCTGCTCCTTGAGGGAGACTATGGCGGAACTGTCTGTGGCCCTTGGGTGGGGGGAGGCCAAACTGCAGCGGCTGAAGATTCAGCTAGTCCACGAGCAGCAGGCGGTCAAAGATGCCGAGGTAGAGTCCGAGGTCCTGAGGAGGAGGCTTTGAGAGTCAGAGGACGAGCACCGGCGGTTCCATCAGATGTTCCAGAATATGCTGCTGAAAAAAAGGGAACTAGAAGAGGAAGTCAAAAATTTAAGGCAATCCATAGTAAGGGCCGGAACCGAGAGCTCGAAGTCAGAAGAAACTGGACTTCCTTAGAGCCTCTTTTTCTTCTTTCTTTTTTTTTTATTTTTTGGCCTTTAAGGCTTTGTAACGTGTACTTCACCAACAAAATGGAAATGAAATTGCCTATTACCTTGTCCATTCTGGTATTAAATTGTTGTTTACCAAACTCCGTTTGTCTTCCGTCTTGTTTGGCATTGATGTAGTTTGAAGGTTCCTGGTCGTTGCCATGTCGATTTGCCCTTAGGGACTAGAGATTTTCGACAAGGGTTTTCTCTCTCGTCGGGATGAGGTCCCTTGTACCGTTGATGTAGTTCGTTCTTCACCTATCGCCAGCATAGTTCATCATTTTTCTTTTCATCTCTCCTTTTCTTCTGTGTTTGAGTGAGGGTCTTCCCTCTACTCTTGACGGGGTCGTGAGAGTATAGAGGAGTCATTGGGGAAGCTTTCCACCTTGTCGATCAATTGAGTCTTTGTTTGCATCGGGATGAGATCCTGCCCTTGTTCCCGATAGTCGGTTTCAGCTCGTGTCAGGATGAGGTTCTCCTCCTGTTCCTAACAAGGCTGTGGGGGCACATAAGGGCCGTTGTGAGGGCCTCTCCCCCATCCGATCTTTAGGAAATCAAGCCTTCGACTTTGCTCATGTTAGGACGAGGTTCTCCTCCTATTCCTAACAAGACTGTAGGGACACAAAAGGACCGTTGTAAGGGCCTCTCCCCCCATCCAGTCTTTAAGAAATCAGGCCTTCGACTTTGCTCATCTTAGGATGAGGTTCTCCTCCTGTTCCTAACAAGGCTGTGGGGGCACATAAGGGCCATTGTAAGGGCCTCTCTCCCCATCCGATCTTTAAGAAATCAGGCCTTCGACTTTGCTCATGTTAGGACGAGGTTCTTCTCCTGTTCTTAACAAGGCTGTGGGGGCACATAAGGGCCGTTGTGAGGGCCTCTCCCCCCATCCGATCTTTAAGAAATCGGGCCTTTGACTTTGCTCATGTTAGGACGAGGTTCTCCTCCTGTTCCTAACACGTTTAATTTCATTTGTATGGGGGAGTCATCTCCCGTCGTTATAAGCTCATACCAAAAGAAAGAATGTGCAAATATGAAGAGAATTTTTATTCAGGGCAAAGTTATCAGTAATACATTCGTAGATTTTTCGAACCCTATAACCGTGGAAGGTCTGCTCCCCGTCGGGGTCCCCCGAGATGGAGTTGATAATTTCAATTGGAGGCCGATCTTTTGGCTGCTCCTCCCTCCTTGGTGGTTTCGGCTGTGGCAGTGCCCTAGGCCGATCTTTCCTTCCTTCAGGTTGGCGTCGAATGAATCTGTCAAGCTGACCTCGTCTGATGAGCTCCTCGATCTCATCTCGGAGTTGAATACACTCTTCTGTATCGTGGCCGTGGTCACGATGATAGAGGCAGAATTTGTTCGGGTTGCGCTTTTCAGAGTGCGAGCGCATCCTCTCCGGCCTTGGGAGCTGCTCCCTAACCTCCATCAGCACTTGAGTTTTCGATGCGTTGAGAGAGGCATAGCTATGGAATCTCTCGGGAGGAGAGCCTCACGAGCTTGATGATCTGGGCTTCTCTGTTTACGAGCTCGGGGAGGAGTCCAAGCACGCCTGTGCCTGGGAGGAGTTCGAGAGCATGGTCGAGCTTCACTCGGCCCTTTTTCAACTGTAAGCTTGCTCGAGTCTCCCGCTTGCCGCTCTCTCACGGTCTCCTCGTCCTTCATCTTGAAGACTTCTTCTACTCGGGCATATCCTTCGGCCCGAGCCAGCAAATCGGCAAAATCCCTGGAGTACTTCTTTTCCAAGGAGAACAGAAGGTCATTCTTCTGAAGGCCGCCTTTCAGAGCAGCCATTGCGACTGATTGGTCCAAGTTCCGGACCTCCAATGCAGCGACATTGAAACGGTTGACGTAGGCCCGGATGGATTCCCCCTCCCTTTGCTTGATGTTGATGAGGGCCTCCGAACCTCTCCGGAGATGCCGGCTGCTAACAAAATGAGCCGCAAACTGGTGGCTCATCTGATCAAAGGAAAAGATGGTACTCGGCTTCAACGTCGAGTACCAGTTCCTGGCTGCTCCCTTCAGGGTGGATGTAATAGCTCGCACAAAATGGCATCTGGCGCGCCATGGAGCAGCATCATTGTCCGAAAGACCTCCAGGTGGTCGATTGGGTCTGAGGTCCCATCATAGCTTTCGAATTAGGGGAGCTTGAAGTTTGGTGGGATCGATTCCTGCATGATCATTTGAGAAAAGGGAGGGTCAGTACAGATGTCCTCACCGTAAGCAGGGGGAGCGTGGTGGAGTTCTTCGATCCATCGGTTCATCTCTTGGAGCCTTCGATCTAGGAAGTCCTCTCGACTGCGGGTCTCGAGGATCCTCAGGCAGAATGGAGGTAGAGATCTTTCGGGAGTAGAATCGTGATCAGACTGAGGGCTCTACACCCTCGGATTTGTCTTTTCGAGAAAGACGGGGCGACTGGCCCAAGTGGCCCGTCCTATTGCTGGATTTTGAAATTCCGACGATGTTCTCTCCAACTGCACCGATGCCTGCGGCTGTTGTTGCTGTTGCATGGCCTGCACCGCTTCAGTGAGGCCTTTGACCTGCTGAACCAGCAGGTCGAATTGCTCCGCACCAACCGCCGTTGCCAGAGGAGGAGGATCCTGAAAAACTGGAAGTGAGGTCGGAGCCTGAGATCTGGCCGCGGAGGTCGTGGATCGCCTGGTGGATGCTTTGCGGGGAGGCATCGGGTGAAGATCTAGTAGAAGAAGGAGAAGAGGATGTCAGAGAAGTTGACCGGAATCAGTCCCGTTGAGCACTCCTTTAAGAACAAGGGTACTACAAAGACACACACCCTTCCTCTAGCGCCAATTCTGTTGGTGCAGAATTCTGACGAAGTTAGAGAAGCTGGAGCTGGGATGACCGCGGCCGCCGTCGGGACCTGTAAAGAAAGTCTAAACCGGAGTTGGGGGTGCTCCGACTGTTGGTGCAGAATTCCGTCAAAGTCGAAGAAGCTGGAGCTGGGATGACCGCGGTCACCGTCGGGACCTGCAAAGAAAGTCTAAACCGGAGTTAGGGGTGCTCCGGCAAGACCCTCCGATGCTCAAGTCAGTACTCTGCTTCAACAGAAATGGAGTGCTCGAGCAGAAATTTTGGCAGAGTTTCGAGATAGAATTACCAGCTTAGAGAAGAACGTATTTGGGGGTCCTTATTTATAGACGGAGGGTGTAACTGACCGACAGCGATGCCTGTAACCGTCTGGTAGTGGATCGCTCAGAGCCACATGGAGTTTGTTACAGAGAGTAGTGGCATCAGGGGTCGTTCAGGACCATGTGGAGCTTATAGCGGAGAGTGGAGTGGTGTCCGTTGTCGGGACTTGCCAGAGAGTGGTGGAGCCGCATGGAATCCGCTGCAGAATGGAGCAGGATGGCGGCTCTTGTCGTGGCTTATCAGAGAGGGGTGGAGCCACATGGAATCTGTTGCAGAGAGTGGAGCAGGGTAGCGGCCCTCATCATAGCTTGCCAGGGAGTTCGGATTTGTCAGCTGAAGCTCGGCTGGGATGTCTGAGGGAGCGGAATGGCTCTCTGTCTCGTTGATCCAGGAGAGGCTCGGACGTTTCTGAGGTCGCTGATGAGCCTACTGTGGTCGGAGACCTTTGTTGGAGCATGATCCCGGCTTCTCCCATGGACCTTGGGTGCAGTGGAACCAGCAACGAATAGATCTGGAGACTTCTGGACACGATCCAAGGCCCTTGATGAAATCAGTCTGGTTGCTGTCTTCTTTGTCAGCCTTTCGTTCCAGATGAAGAATGCCTTTGAAACCACCTCTAAAAAATCCAAAATCTGGTACCCAATCAGATGAGACCTAGACCGAGGTTTTTCAATTTGTAGATCTTGAATTGGGGTATTCTAGATGGAGAAGAAGATAGATGGAGACAGACCTCACAGATCTGTCCTACTGCAGCCTTTCTTGTAGATATGTTGATGGAGATCTCACCCGCACCTCAAACGACCTCAGATCAACTCCAGATCTGAAAGAGACTTGTACCAACCTCTTCTCAAGAGATTTCAAGTCCTGGACCTGGTGTTTGGGTGCTTGCAAGAGGGGGAGAGCAGATCTGGTAGGCGGCTGCAAGGGGGAAGGGGCTAGCGCCTCCCCTTCTTCTCTTTCCTTTTATGAACTGGCGGCAAGAAACCCTAGGGTTTCTTGCTCCTGGGGCATGGAGAATGGCTGGAGAGAGAGGGAGAAGAGAGTGAGAGACTTGGGAGAAAGAGTTGTCTTTTTCTCTTGGCTTCATCAAACCTATACACAGTACATGTATATATAAACATTGAGTCAAGTGACCCAAACCCAAAACTCCCTTGATCAACTCTATGGGAGATTAGGTTAATCCAAGCCCATGTACACCCATGACTTGACCTAATCTCACCTATCCTGGGCCCAGACCTGGCCCATAAGGAGTTGGTCCCTTGAGGACCACATAACCTAGACCTTAAGAACCTGAAAGGCCCACAGCCTTTCAACCTAGGGCCCAACTAGCCCTAGAGCCTCCATGAAGCCCTCATGAATGATGACCTTGGCCTTAGCTTTGGTCCCCTGGGCCTTGGGCACACCACCAGATCATAACAGCCTTGGGTGCTGAGGTTACAGGTTAGAACCATCTGCTGTAGAGACTCGGATGAAGACCTTCCGTTGGCGAAGTCCGATAGGAGCCCAATTGCTAGGGAAGTCCATCTGGGATCTGCCTGGCATGGAAGCTCGTCTGAAGATCATCCACCAGGGAAGTCCGATTTTACTGGGAGCCTGGTAGGAGGTCGGCTAGTGATGGACTTCGGATAGCACTGGAGAGACTCGCCTGCTGGAGGAGTATGGGGGATCCGGGGGCGATCGGCCGTTGTAGAAATCCAACTGCTGGAGCCCGTCCGTTGCGAAAGCTCGTCCGGAATCCATCCGCTGTGGAAGCTCGGACGGAGTTCAATTCTCGTGGGAGGCCGAAAGGAAGCTACTTATTGTTGGAGCTCGATCGAAGATCAGTTGTTGTAGGAGCTCGGAGTAACGACCTGGCCGGTGGATCCTGCCCCCTGGTAGAAGCTCGTCCGGGATCCGGCTTCGAAGAAACTCGGCTGAAGTCTACCTGTAATGGATGTTCGGAAGAAATCTGTTTACAGTAGAGGCCCAATAGAATCTGCTTACAGTAGAGATCCGGGGTAGATCGTGTTGGAAATAGTGTCCCAAAGCCAATCGTCAGCCTGTTGACAGTTGTGCTCATTTTTGTATATGTACATGAATTATGAATTAATAAAAATTATTTTGATATTTTTCATCACAAAATATTTCATCTTCTAATGAACTCCTATGTTGTGGTGAAGTCCTTAGGACTATTTAGACTCGACAAAGGAGGATTTGTCATTTAGTCCTTAAATCTTTCGCGACCAAATGATACATTGTTACCAAGGATGACAACGTTTATCAAGCATAGGTCGTTGTGTGCCATATAGGTTGGTTGTCCTCTTAACCAATGAGTGTGGAGACACTGGTATGGCATACAGGTGAGATGTAAGGGTACATCTGCACTGAACGTGACCGACTCTAGAGCTATTTCTACTGTCAAGATTTACTCCGATGGAATATGGGTATAAATATCCCTCTGACCTGAGACCACCATGGTGACTTGCAAGCAACTCACTGCACTTAGACACTGGACTACCTGAATTTTTAATTCAGTAACGGAAGGCTGCTGGATGTAGTCAAGTACTTGACTTGTTGGTGCATGTGTCAAGATGGGATTGACCACTCTAATTTAGGAGTTGTGTACAGTCATGTTTCAATTTAGCAAAACCTTGGCTAGGGTAGTCTTTGTGAGGAGTCACAGGACTGTTTGAGTTAAGCATGATTCGGATGATCTGATCAGGATTGACAGTTTAACCCTGAGTCATCCTAAACACAGAGGTCAAAAGGATGAAGTATACAGTAACTATATTCACGTAGGTTTGAGTATTGCGATTGTAACTATTCGACCTATCCGGTTGTCGGGTACCATTGCTAGATGGTCACTTCGATTAGTACAGGATTTGGTTCCTATGCTACCGGCTTAGGTTCGAACCTGTGGGGTCACACACATTAGAGATTCTTATCTGATCTGATGGCTGATGTAGAATCCTACATGTTTGGAACTCAGTGATCGAGAATCAAGATTCTCTGATCACAAGTTTCACACATTATGGGTACCGGGGTCAAGATTCTCACTGGTTTGGGACTCTTCGATCAGGGTTACATATCGATGAATTCTGATGCTCGATTATCCATCGGATTTGGACTCAAAATTTATGAGAGGTTTAATTAATGATTTGATCGTTAATTAACTCAATTTGATTGAGTAATTATTTTTGAATCAAGTCCAATTGAATTGGATTCAATTGGGTTTGACCCGATTAGGTTAAGAGTTGACCTAATCGTCGAGATGGTTTGGTCCCTGATTTGATCAGGGGTTGGCTTAATCAATTCCTGATTTGATTAAGATTTTATTGATCCTAATTAAGCCTAATTTAGTGTTGTTTAAATTAGTCTAATTGGACCTAACTTATTTGGTTCAATTAGGTTGGTTTAAATAATTAAACCACCTTGACCCAATCTCCATGCGCCACCTCACTTCCATTGCACCCATTTGGATTCATGAGAAGGAACTTCTCATAAATTTTTTTCTCATGCCAAGCCCTCTCCACGCCCCACTTTAATGTACCAAATGGATGGATAAGGATGATTGGTTGGCCATTCAAATTCAAAATAAAGTTTGAATTTGAATGGGCAATCAATCTTTGCACCTTATCCCTTTTTTTATGCCCTATTTATTACATGAGAAAAAATTTCTCATGAAAATACTCCATGCATAATTTAAGCCATGCCTCATGCCTTTAGTAGATAAAGGATGAGTTGGTGTCCATTTGAATTCAAAATTTGATTTGAATTCAAATGTGCAATTACTCATCTTTATCCTTTCTTTTGGATAAGATGTTTGACGTGGTAATAAAAGGAGGAGAAGAGTGGGGCGTGTAAGAAGAAGTTTTTTTTTTGAGAAAAATTTTGGGACGTGAGAAGTCATGTGCATGAGAAGGAAGTCCATATCCTTCCAAGAGAAAAAAGAAAGAAAAGAAAGAAAAGTGGGTGCAAGGTTTCCGGTGAGTTCCCTAGAGTTTTAGTTTGGGGTTCGGGAAGTGAGAAAGTGAGCTACGAGTATCATGAGCCCACAAAATCTCAGAAAGTTCTTCAACATCCTCTCAAGCACATTGTTGATGATCCAGAGCATCCGAAGAATCGACAGACATCGATCGAAGGAGTTCGATCAGCATCCGCCATCAAAAGGATTCTACAATGAGCTAGCACTTGTGAGGAGTCGATCAGATCAGGAGCTTCATGTGGATGATCCACAGAAGTCAGACATACTGTGTGGCTACATCACGATGATCAAACTCTTCCGACGGTGATCAGATTGCGATGATCTACTACCCGCACAAAGGTAATGTGTTCTGAACACATTACAGTAAAGTGTTTACTGTTCGAATTTGAATTTCAAATTTAAATGAATGCATGCTATATATCATATTTGATCCTAGTGTAGGGTAAATTCATGTTAATTAATTAGATTAATTAATACCTTTCCACTGTAAAATCATAATTTTGAAAAAGTTTTAAAATTATCATTTTACCCCTGCACTGAATTTTTTCACAAATGGTATCAGAGTGGGTTCTTAGATATGATATATATATTTGCATGCGTAGATTAAGTTATAATCTAAAAGTTTAAATTTAAAATTTAAAATTCAAAATTCAAAATTTAAAATTTGAAAGTTGTTTGAAATTCAAAATTCAAAAATTTAAAATTCAAAATTTAAAATTTAAAATTTGAAATTTGAAATTTGAAATTTAAAATTCAAAAATTTGAAATTCAAAAATTAAAATTTAAAATTTGGGTGAAATTTCAAATTTGAAATTCAAAATTTAAAATTCAAAATTTGAAATTCAAAAATTTGAAATTTAAAATTTAAAATTTGTTTGAAATTTAAAATTCAAAATTTAAAATTTAAATTTTAAAATTGGTATATTTAGATAAACTTGATCCAAGTAGCAAGTAATCGAATTGGGTTGGTTGCCATGACCGTCCGGTCATAGGAGAAAAGTAGGATTTAAAGGCCCTCTCCTCCCATTCGATGGGGTCTCCTATGGCAGTAGGGGTGCCGTTGCAATTATATCCCATACAGATGAAGCAGCGAAAGAAATTAATTGTAAAGGTTCAATTATGAAATTTATCATGAATGTGTTAGATTAGATCTAAAGAAATATTCATGATTTATTTTGATTGAGTTATTTTCTGTTATGTAATTAGCAATAGGATTGCTATTTATGAAATATGCTGATCTATTTGTGAAATGAGTCAACATATTTGGTGAACAGAAAATAAAACTTTTTAAATTTAAAAATTATTTTCGAAATGTCAAACCCTGACCCATCAGCCCAAATACTTAATTAAAAGAATTAAGTGTTGTCTAGTAGGTCTAGAATTATGAATTAAGACCTAAGATAATTGCATAAACTTGTGGGTCAATGGGTTAGATGAATTAGGTCTATAATTAGGTTAGACCTAAGGTTAGCTTAAAGAAATGGACTAAATTAGAGTAATTGTCAAATCTAATCAAAAGTTGAATTAGATTTGGTCAAGGATACTCTAGACTCAACTCCAATAGTTGTAGTTGAATGGGTCCATATCTTTAACTAGATCAAGATGGACTTAATTCATGGCTACGCGGTGGAACTCTATTTAAAAAGTTGATCAAATTAAAACTAATGAACCGGTTGGTGTCTAAGGTAAGTTTGGCATTTTGACCAGTGGTTTTTAAGCGGGAGCTACTCGCAGTGATTCGATCTCTGACGAGTTAATGGCTTATCCCCACCACTGATCTCACTTACCTGACCAACCTGATGAATTAAGTTTTGATTAGATCACTTGGTGATTAGGGCTCACCCATGTTATTAGGTAAATCAGTTTGACTGATTTAGGTGCTCCTAATGCCAGCTTTAATTAAATCCTTTTTAATCTGACTTGGTGAAGTCAGTGGGAGGATTAAAATTGGCTGGATATTTTCTTCTCATCTATCCTTTAATAAAATTCTCAAAAATTATTAGGTCCCTAAAAATGATTAAGTTATATTGATAACTAAGTCATAGCCTCTCATTAAGTGAGTGATAATGAGTCCATTAGTTTAATAATCATTGGAGGCCCAAAGGCCTGGTGCTTATTGACTAATGGAATTATCATTCATAATATGATAATTTGGTTTGAGTCTTTCTGATGGTGGTCAGGTTGGTCGGCCAAAGTCGGGCCTGATCATTTATTGATCCGATTCACCAAATCAAATCATGTTAATGGTTGGACCTAACCAGATCTTTTCAGTGGAGGCCAAAGCCTACTGATTAGGTTCTGGGGCAAAATCAATTATTAGAAGTTGTTTAGAGAAATAACTGGTTATGAACCTACCCATAGATGCACATGAGTTGACCAACCAAAGTTGGGCTCGTGTGTAGTCTGTGTGGATTCTAGTACCCACTAAGAAATTAAAGTAATTCCTCGAATTGGAGGTTGAGGCTACCAATTCATAAAAATACTGGGAGAAACTTTAGAGTAAAGTCCAAGTCTTTAGTATTAATAATTTATGTACTAATAGAGGTCTGATTTTCTTTATGCAGTTATGACCACTACCCTGTCCCTCCGGTCATTATTAGATAATGAAAGCTCATGGGACCTAATTTCGATAGCTGGTATCAAAAATTAAAAATCATCCTTGAGCATGAGCGGATCCTTTATGTAGTAATGGATCTGGCACCTGAGGAGCTAGCCCCGAACGTTAGAGGGATGGTTTGAGACACTTATCAGAAGTGGCTCAACGACCGCACCACCGTTTGGTGCATTATGCTGGCGACAATGAATGATGAGTTCAGCCACAGGATTGAGAACGTCCAGCCATAGGAGATGCTTCAAATGTTGAACGACTCGTTTGGCATGCCTGACGATGTTGAAAGGCACAAAACTAGTTGTGCCATTTTCAATGCTCGGATGAGGGATGGAGCCTCAGTCACTGATCATGTATTGTACATGATCGAAATAATTGAGCGCCTAAGTAAACTGGGCTTTTTCCTGCACGAACAGCTCGATAAGGATACGATCCTTAATTCTCTGCCCAAGTCCTTCCTTCCCTTCCTTACTCATTTTTGAATGACAAAGCCTGCAGTGAACTACCATGGCTTGTTGGGGTTGCTGCAGAACTTTGAGAAGGATCACCAGTTCCATAAGGAGTCGGTGAATGTTGTGGAAGGGTCTTCTTCTGGTCGTCGACCCTTTAAGAAAGGGAAGAAGAAGAACAAGAAGAAGAAGAATAAAAAGGTGCAGCTGCATGCTGGGACATCTGCACAGGGTTAGACCAAGAAGTGCAAGCCCGACCAGAGCCAGGCGGAGTGCTTCTTTTGCAAGAAGCAGGGGCACTGGAAGAGAAACTGTCCTCTATACATTGCCTCACTGGACCCGAACAGGCCGAAGAAGAAGCAAGGTACTTATATGATAACACCTTGCAACTTTTTCATTTGTGATACTACTGCCTGGGTATTGGATACCGAAAGCCCTTATCATATTTGCAATTCGATGCAGGGTCTGCAGGTCAATAGGAGATTTGATGAAGGTGAGAGATTCCTGAATGTTGGAGATGGAAGCAAAGTTTCAGTTCTAGCATTAGGAATCATGAACCTTGTAATCAATTCTCGAAACGTAATTCTGAGTGAATGTCACTATTGTCCAAGTTTTTTATTAAATATTATTTCTGTAGGCCTTTTGGTCATGAACGGTTATCAATTTTTAATAAAAAAAAATATTTACAATATCATTTTGAATGGTGTTACAATGTTTGTTGGACAACTTAATAATGAAATTTACTTTCTATCACAACCTGTTAATGTGGTTCAAACCTTCGGTAAATGTCCTAGAATAGATAATGTGTTAGAAGTCTACCTTTGGCACTGTAGGCTAGGTCATATCAATAAGAACAGGATAAACAGGTTGGCTCAAGAAGGAATTCTTGAAGTAGGTGATTGTGAATCACTTCCAACCTGTGAGTCCTGTCTTCTTGGTAAAATGACTAAATCACCTTTTACTGAAAAAGGTGAGCGAGCCAGTGAACTCTTGGGTTTGGTACATTCTGATGTATGTGGACCGATGAGCTCAAGTGCAAGAGGTGGATATTTCTACTTCATAACCTTCACAGATGACCTATCAAGGTATGGGTATGTCTATTTAATGAAGCATAAATCAGAGTCGTTTGAAATGTTTAAACTATTCCGAAATGAAGTAGAAAAACAAACTGAAAAGTATATTAAAACTCTTCGATCTGATCGAGGAGGTGAATACCTTTCCAATGATTTTCTGACATATCTTAGAGAGAATGGGATTCTCTCTCAGTGGACTCCTCCTGGAATACCACAACATAATGGTGTATCTAAAAGGAGGAATCGGACCTTGTTGGACATGGTTTGATCCATGATGGGGTTTGCTGGTCTGTCGATCTCCCTCTGGGGATATGTGCTCGAATTGGCTTGTTACCTTCTAAATAGAGTTCTGAGTAAGTCTGTAACCAAAATGCCATATGAGATATGGATAGGACGTAAGCCAGTACTCTCGCACCTTAGGGTTTGGGGGTGTCCGGCTTATGTTAAACTTTTAATTACGGACAAGCTTGGACCTAGGTCTGACAAGTGTAATTTTATAGGGTACCCAAAAGAGACCAAAGGGTATTACTTTTACCTAGCTGATGAGCAAAAAGTGTTTGTCAGCCTTAAGGCAATCTTTTTGGAAAAGGAGTTCCTTGGTGATGGGACTATTGCCTCTAAGGTCGAACTTGATGAAGTTCGGCAGGTGAAAAAACCGACACAAGTTGCTGAATCTGAATCGGATTTGGTTAGATCAGATCCGGAGCCCATTGTTCAAGCACCCTTAAGGCGATCTGGTAGAGTACCACGTCAACCGGACAGATACTATGATTTCTTAGTCCGGGACGGCGATCCTATCGAACTTGATGAAAATGATGAAGATCTGATCACTACATGGATGCAATGCAGAGACCCGACTCTGAGAAATGGCTGGAGGCCATGAAATCTGAAATGGAGTCCATGAAGGTCAACGATGTGTGGACATTGGTTGACCCGCCCGAAGGAGTAAAACTCATAGGGTGTAAGTGGGTCTTCAAGAGAAGAGAGGTGCAGACAGAAAGGTGAAAACCTATAAAGCCCGTCTGGTTGCCAAGGGATATCGTCAACGTTATGGTATAGACTATGACGAGACATTTTTTCTGTGGCAATGCTCAAATCCATTCAGATTATGCTTGCGATAGCTGTCCATCTGGACTATGAAATCTGGCAGATGGATGTGAAGAAGCTTTTCTAAATGGAGAGCTGGATGAAGAGGTGTATATGATACAACCTGAAGGATTCACATCCACTGATGAGTCTAAGGTGTGCAGACTATAGAGGTCCATTTATGGACTTAAGCAGGCATCTCGAAGTTGGAATATACATTTTGATAGGACGATCAAGACATATGGCTTCGTTAAGAATGGAGAAAAGCCCTGCATTTATAAGTGGGCTAATGATCCAGTAGTGGTATTTCTTGTATTGTATGTGGATGATATTCTCTTAATCGGGAATGATGTCCCTGCATTACAGGAAATAAAGATTTGGCTGTCGTCATAGTTCTCCATGAAGGATCTGGGAGAAGCTTCCTACATCCTAGGGATGAGGATCTATAGGGATAGATCTAAAAGGTTGCTTGATTTATCTCAGTCCACGTACATTGATACTACGCTGAAGAGGTTCAGCATGGAGAATTCCAAGAAAGGCTATCTTCCGATAGGCCATGGAATTTCTCTCTCGAAGAGGGATTGTCCGACAACACCTCAAGAGAGAGAGCGTATGGGTAGGATTCCATATGCTTTGGCAGTGGGATCTATCATGTATGCCATGACATGTATACGACCAGATGTGGCATACTCACTAGGGGTAGTGAGTAGATACCAATCTGATCCAGGGAAGAATCACTGGAAGGTTGTTAAAACTATCCTAAAGTATTTAAGAAATACTAAGGACAGTGGCTTGTTTATGGTGAATCGGACTTGAGACTTATAGAGTTTACAGACTCTAGTTTTCAGTCTGATCATGATGACAACAAAAGTGTGTCAGGATTTATTTTTACCCTTAATGGTGGGGCTATCTGCTGGAAGAGTTTCAAGCAACACACAGTGGCTGATTCAGTTTGCGAGGCAGAGTATGTCGCTGCATATTCTGCGCTGCTACCATCTCATCCGGGAAATTGTGGATCGAGGTGACGTTGACCTTCTGAAGATCGACGGAAAGGAGAACCTGACCGACCCATTCACTAAAGCCATTATGGTGAAGGAGTTCGATGACTACAAGTCGAAGATGGGTATTAGATACTGCACCGATTGGCTTAGGCCAAGTGGAAGATTGTTGGAAATAGTGTCCCAAAGCCAATCGTCAGCCTGTTGACGGTTGTGCTCATTTTTATATATATACATGAATTATGAATTAATAAAAATTATTTTGATATTTTTCATCACAAAATATTTCATCTTCTAATAAACTCCTATGTTGTGGTGAAGTCCTTAGGACTATTTAGACTCGACAAAGGAGGATTTATCGTTTAGTCCTTAAATCTGTTCGTGACCAAATGATACGTTGTTACCAAGGACAACAACGTTTATCAAGCATAGGTCATTGTGTGCCATATAGGTTGGTTGTCCTCTTAACTAATGAGTGTAGAGACACTGGTATGGCATACAGGTGAGATGTGAGGGTACATCTGTACTAAACGTGACCGACTCCAGAGCTATTTCTACTGTCAAGATTTGCTCCGGTAGAATATGGATATAAATATCCCTCCGACCTAAGACCGCCACGGTGACTTGCAAGCAACTCACTGTACTTAGACATTGGACTACCTGAATTTTTAATTCATTAATGGAAGGCTGCTGGGTGTAGTCAAGTACTTGACTTGTTGGTGCGTGTGTCAAGATGAGATTGACCACTCCAGTTTAGGAGCTGTGTACAGTCGTGTTTCAATTTAGCAAAATCTTGACCAGGGTAGTCCTTGTGAGGAGTCACAGGACTATTTGAGTTGAGCACGATTCGGATGATCTGATCAGGGTTGACAGTTTAACCTTGAGTCATCCTAAATACAGAGGTCAAAAGGATGAATTATACAGTAACCATATTCACGTAGGTTCTGAGTATTGCTATTGCGACTATTCGACCTATCCGATCATCGGGTACCATTGCTAGATGGTCACTTCGATTAGTACAGGAATTGATTCCTGTGCTACCGGCTTAGGTTCGAACCTGCGGGGTCACACACATTAGAGGTTCTTATTTGATCTGATGGCTGATGTAGAATCCTACATGTTTGGGACTCAGTGATCGAGAATCAGGATTCTCTGATCACGAGTTCCACACATTATGGGTATCGGGGTCAAGAGTCCCACTGGTTTGGGACTCTTCGATCAGGGTTACATATCGATGAATTCTGATGCCCGATTACCCATCGAATTTGGACTCAAAATTTATGAGAGGTTTAATTAGTGATTTGATCGCTAATTAACTCAATTTGATTGAGTAATTATTTTTGGATCAAGTCCAATTGAATTGGATTCAGTTGGGTTTGATCCGATTAGGTTAAGAGTTGACCTAATCGTCGAGATGGTTTGGTCCCTGATTTGATCAGGGGTTGGGCTTAATCAATTCCTGATTTGATTAGAATTTTATTAAGCCTAATTAAGCCTAATTTAGTTGGATTTAAATTAGTCTAATTGGACCTAACTTATTTGGTTCAATTAGGTTGGTTTAAACAATTAAACCACCTTGACCCAATCTCCATGCGCCACCTCACTTCCATTGCACCCATTTGGATTCATGAGAAAGAACTTCTCATGAATTTTTTTCTCACATCAAGCCCTCTCCATGCCCCACTTTAATATGCCAAATGGATGGATAAGGATGATTGGTTGGCCATTCAAATTCAAAATAAAGTTTGAATTTGAATGGGCAATCAATCTTTGCACTTTATCCCTTTTTTTACGTCCTATTTATTACATGAGAAAAAGTTTATCATGAAAATACTCCATGTATAATTTAAGCCATGCCTCATGCCTTTAGTGGATAAGGGATGAGTTGGTGTCCATTTGAATTCAAAATTTGATTTGAATTCAAATGTGCAATTACTCATCTTTATTTTTCTTTTGGATAAGATGTTTGACGTGGTTATAAAAGGAGGAGAAGAGTGGGGCGTGTAAGAAGAATTTTTTTTTTTGGAGAAAAATTTTAGGGCATGAGAAGTCTTGTGCATGAGAAGGAAGTCCATATCCTTCCAAGAGGAAAAAGAAAGAAAGAAAGAAAAATGGGTGCAAGGTTTCCGGTGAGTTCCCTAGAGTTTTAGCCTGGGGTTCGGGAAGTGAGAAAGTGAGCTATGAGTGTCGTGAGCCCACAAAATCTTAGGAAGATCATCAATATTCTCTCAAGCATGTCTGTTGATGATCCAAAGCATCCAAAGAATCGACAGACATCGATCGAAGGAGTTCGATCAACATCCACCGTCAAAAGGGCTCTACAATGAGCTTGCACTCGTGAGGAGTCGATCAGACCGGGAGCTTCGTATGGATGATCCGCAGAGGCCAGACACACTGTGTGGCTGTGTCGCGATGATCAGACTCTCCTGACAGTGATCAGATTATGGCGATCTACTATCCGCACAAAGATAATGTGTTCTGAACACATTACAGTAAAGTGTTTACTGTTCGAATTTGAATTTTAAATTTAAAAGAATGCATGCTATATATCATATTTAGATCTTAGTGTAGAGTAAATTTATGTTAATTAATTAGATTAATTAATATCTTTTTACTGTAAAATCATAATTTTAAAAAAGTTTTAAAATTACCATTTTATCCCTGCACTGAATTTTTCCACAGATCGCTTGCTGTAGGAGTTCGGAGTAGACCGCTTGTAGTAGAAGGTCGGCTCTCGCAGGAGCTCAGCTAGAACTGCTAAAAGCTCGGAGTAGATTGCTCGTAGAAGTTCGTCTAGAGCCCACTCGCTACGGAGTAACTTGGCTGGAGTCTACCTGTAACAGAAGTTCGGAAGAAATTTGCTTACAGTAGATATCTGGGGTAGACAGCCCCCTGTAGGAGTTCGGAGTAGATTGTTCGTAGTAGAAGTTTGGCTCTTACAGGAGCTCGATTAGGATCCGGGAGGTGGTCGATCACCGTAGAAACTTGGGTGGAGTCTGGTTACTGTAGAAATCTCGTTGTCAGGGAAGCTCGGATGCTTACGAAGCCCGAAAGAAGTTCAAAGTAGGGTCGTCCGTGGCCAGAAGAAGTCCAGGAGAGACCCGAGGAATGGTTGGCTGCTGTAGGAGGTCGACTGTCAGCGAGGCCCAAAGAGCTTTTGGGGCGGCCCGATGGGTGAACGCAGAAGTCCATTATCAGGGAAGTCCGGATGGGCGAGGGAGTTCAGAGAGGCGCCACATATAAGGTCGGGAGCCGGAAGAGCCCTGGAGGGATCGATTTTTATAAACTTCGACCGGGGGGTACTTTATACCCAACAGTTACCATGTGGTGTAGCAGTCTCATCTCAATAGAAAGAATTTTTGCCTCTAATTTGTTCAGACTTCCAGTGAAGGTTCTCCCTAGGATAACATTTATTCCTTCCTCTTTAACTGGGAGCTCCATGTTGGTATACCCCTCACATGGTAAATGAAGTATCTGCCCCAAAAGCACAGGATCTAGGCTAATGTCTACACCCTTCACTGTGGATTTCACTGTTTCATTGTTGTACCCCAAATTTAGATAAAGTTCTCTGTCAAGATCGACATATGTATTTTCTTTTAAGGAGCAGTAAAATTCCCATCCTTGGTCCTTAATCTTTGATCCAATGGTGAACCCTTCTTTTTCAAAAAATCTAAAATCAATATTTTCTCTGGGTTCTACTTTTCTATCAGAGAGGGGTACCTTACTAGGGCTGATTGGTGACCGGGTTGAAGCTGAAGCTGAACCAGGAGCAGGATTTGAAGTAGAAGTGGTCTCGGTTGCTAGTCTCTTTCGGCGCACACTTTCCTTCAACCCACGAACGGATTTTCTCCTCTATGGAAGCTTCATCTTGGGAGCCATTTGCACAGGCAGGACTAGCATGGAACTTAGGAGAGCAAATGTGAGGGAGAGATGAAGGGTTTTTAGTGGAAAGATTAGGATTTTGGAGAAGTGATGTGCCGATTTGGAGAAGATGGGTAAAGTCTAGGGTAAGCTCGAATCGCTCCAAATGAAGAAGGAGAAGGGGAGGAACTTGGTTCCTAAGTGGGCGATTTGGAGTGTGAGAGTCGGTGGGAGAGGAATTTGAGGGAAATCTTGGGTTTGAGGAAGAAGAGAGGGAGACCTTTGGTTCGGCGGAAGGAAGAAGGTGGAGAGTTGGGTCGGCTCAAGGAGAATTTTCAACAAAAAGAGAGCGCCTGAAGGATTTTATCATAATTACAAATTTATCCTTGGGTCGACCCTAGGGGTCGACTCATGGCACAGAGAAATTCAAAAAAATAATGAAATAATTTCGAAAAAATTTGAAACATTAGGAGAAAAATGTTTACCCAAAAAAAATGATCATGTGAGTGATAATTTTGAGCTTTTGAGCTCTTAAGAAAAGATGAAAATTGAGCTAAATGAATTTTTGGCATTGAGACCTTGGAATCAGAGAGATACTTAAGCTGATGGATCAAGGATTCCTAGTTCTCTCATAATTTCACAAAATCTATCTTCACTTAAGTCTTGGTAAAGATGTCAGCTAATTATTTTTCAGTACAAACATAGTCAAAAATTATGTCTTTATTTTGCACATGTTCTCTTATGAAATGATGCCTGATTTTATATATTTTGATCTAGAATGCTGAATTAGATTTTTAGTAAGATTTATAGCACTAGTGTTATCATATCTTATGGAAGTTTCATTGAGTTTGATACCAAAGTCTTCGAGTGGTTGCTTAATCCATAAGATTTGAGCACAATAATTTCTGACTGTAATATATTCGACCTCGGCCGTAGACAGTGCTACCGAATTTTATTTCTTGCTAAACCAAGAGATTAGGTTAACTCCAAAAAATTGGCAAGTTTCACTAGTACTTTTTCTATCGAATCTACATCCAACAAAATCGATATCTGAATATCCTATTAAGTCAATTAATGAGTCCTTAGAATACCATAATCCTAGAGTTTGTGTACCATTTAAATATCTAAAGATTCTTTTAACTGCATTCAAGTGTGATTCTTTTGGATTTGATTGAAAGCGAGCACATAGACAAACACTAAACATAATATTAGGTCTACTAGCAGTTAAATATAATAGAGAACCAATCATACCTCTATAAAATTTTAAGTCTACACTTTTACCTTCTTCGTTCTTGTCAAGCTTACATGATGGGCTAATGGGTGTGCCAATTACTTTGGAGTTCTCCATTTCAAATCTTTTGAATAATTCTCTTATGTACTTACTTTGTGTAATGGAGATTTCTTTCTTTGTTTGTTTGATTTGGAGTCCGAGGAAGAATGTAAGTTCTCCCATCATGCTCATCTCGAACTCTCCCTGTATGAGCTTTGCAAAATCTTGACAAAGAGTTTCATTAGTAGTCCAAAAATAATGTCATCAATATATATTTGTATAACTAATATATTATCTTAATTTCTTTTAATGAAAAGGGTTGTGTCTATATTTTTCTTGAAAAATTATTATTAAGTAGAAATTTGTTAGCCTTTCATACCAAACTCTGGGTGCTTATTTTAAACCATATAGAGCTTTATTTAACTTAAAAATATGATTAGAAAAAGCATGATTTTCAAAACCTGAGAGTTGTTCTACATAAACTTCTTCAGCAATATATCCATTTAGAAAAGTACTTTTGACATCATTTGAAATAACTTAAAATTCATAAAGCAAGCATATGCAAGTAGAAGGCTAATTGCTTCTAATTTAGCAACAGGTGCAAAGGTCTCATCAAAATCAATTTTTTTTTCTTGATTATAACCTTTTGTAACTAATCTTGCTTTATTTCTTATTACATTTCCATGTTCATCAAATTTATTCCTATATACCCATTTTGTGTCAATTATTGAATAATTTTTAGGTCTTGATACTAAAGTCTATACATTATTTCTTTCAAATTGATTAAGTTCTTCTTGCATTGCATTAATCCAATTATAATCTTTTTTAGTTTCGTCTATGGTTTTAGGTTCAAGATGAGAGATAAAAGTAAAATGATTGAATGCATCTCTAAGTGAGGAATGAGTTCTTACACCATGTGTAGGATCACCAATGATTAGTTCCTTGGGGTGATTGTGATCATACCTCCATTCTTTGGATAGATCATTTATACTTTGAGGTTGTTTTTGTTGTTCTTTACCTTCCTCATCCTGTTTGTCTTCATGTTCTTCATCATCTTGAATGGTTGAATCTTTTAGAGTGATCTCTTTCATCCCTTCTATAAGAAGATCTGCATCATCAATACCTTCATTCTTCCTTGAAGGAAGATCGTTAGTTTCATCAAAGACAACATGTATTGACTCCTCACTACTAAGGTTCTTTTGTTGAAAACTCTAAAGGCTTTACTAGAAGAGGAGTAACTGAGAAAAATCGCTTCATCGAATTTTACATCAAATTTTTTTAGTCTTTCTTTATCATTATTTAACACAAAATATCGACAACCAAAAATATGAAAATATGCAATATTTGATTTTCTTCCTTTCCAAAGCTCATAGGGAGTTTTCTTTAAAATTTATCTAATTAAAGCATGGTTTAATATGTAACATACCATGTTAATTACTTTCATCCAAAAGTATCTTGGAAGGTTGCTTTCACATAGCATGGTACGGGCCATTTCTTCAAGAGTTCTATTTTTTCTTTCTACTATCCTATTTTGTTGGGATGTCCTAGGTGCTGAAAAGTTGTGGCCAATTCCTTTTTCATCACAAAACTTTTCAAAATCCTGATTTTCAAATTTGGTTCCATGATCATTTTGAATATTTTGAATTGAAAAATCTTTTTCATTTGTGACTTTTCGATAAAATTTAGAGTAAATATGAAAAGTTTCATCCTTATATGCCAAAAAGAAGATCCATGTAAAACGAGAGAAATCATCAATAATTATAAAATCATATCATTTTTTACCTAGACTAGTAGTTCTAGTAGGTCCAAATAAATCCATGTGCAATAGTTCTAATGGCCTAAAAGTTGAAACAATATTTTTAGATTTGAATGAAACTCTTGTTTGTTTACCTAGTTGGCATGTATCACAAATTCTATCCTTTTCAAAGTTTAATTTGGATAAACCGATAACCAATTCCTTCTTAATGAGTTTTGAAAGTAAATATATGCTAATATGTGCAAGCCTACGATGCCAAAGCCAACTAGTCTCATTAATCTTGGCGTTCAAGGCTACTAGGTATTGCATATTTATTTTGGATAGATCATTCAAATCTACCATATAAATATTACCATGTCTATGTCCAACAAATTTAATGCCTTCATTAATAGGACTAGTTACTATGCAAATAGAAGATTCAAAAATAATTTTGTATCCTTTATCATAAAATTGACTGATGCTTAATAAATTATATTTTAAACCATCTACTAATAAAATATTTTCAATATACTTGGAGGGAGTGATATCAATGTTACCTATACCGATGATCTTTCCTTTGCCATTGTCTCCAAAGGTGACCATCCCTCCATTCTTAGCATCAAGTGTGATGAATTGAGATTCATCACCAGTTATGTGTCTCGAGCATCCACTATCAAGATATCATTTTCGATTTGCTCCTTGGGATGCTAGACACACCTGCAGGCAAAAGTCAAGTTTTTACTTTAGGTACCCAAGCTTTCTTGGGTCCTTTTTGGTTAGTCACAATGGTTCCTTTTGGAACCCATATTTTCTTTACATTAGAATTTATGGATTTGTTAGAGAAACAAGTGTATGACTTGTGTCCTACTCTACCACATTTGAAGCAAGTAATGTTTGAAAACTTATTGCTTGAAGAGTTTACATAGATATTTTTTAGAAACTTTTATTTCTTTAAGGGGTTGTAGCCAAGACCAGCTTTATCATAAACGGTCTTTTGATTTTCAAGTATCATATTAAGTTTATTTGAACTTAAGGTGAATTTTTCAACCATTGATTTTAGCTTGGCAATCTCATCTTTTAAGTTCAGATTTTTTTTGAGATAGGATTGATTTTTCATTAGAAATACTCTCATTTTGTTTTAGTAAGTATTGATTCTTTGATTTTAACTCTTTGTTCTTTACCCCTAGCTTTTTTAGTTCATCAATTAAATCATAAAAAGCTTCATGAAGTTTTTCAAAGGTAAAGTCAATAGGAGTTTCAGAATTTATCTCATTTTTATGTGCCATAAAGCACAAGTTGGCTTGTTTATTTGAGTCTTCTTCTTCGGAGCTTGACTCATCACTTCCACTCCATGTAGCCATCATGGCCTTCTTCTTGTACTTCTTGGGACCCTTCTTCAGTTGTGGGCATTCAGACTTAAAGTGTTCCGATTTCTTGCATTCATAGCAAATAAGGGATTGCTCCTTATCTTTCTCTTTGCTGTGTTCTCCTTTTGTAAGTGGCCTCTTCCTCATCCCTTATTTTCTTTTCCTCAAAAACTTCTTAAATCTTCTAGTAATGAGAGCCATTTCTTCATCCTGCTCTTCATTTTCCGTATCATCAGTTTCTTCATCAAGTTGAGCCGTGGATTTGAGGGCGATTATCTTCTTCTTTTTGACTTCTTCTTCTTGATGTTGTTTCATGCTCAGCTCATGTGTCATCAGTGATCCTAGAAGCTCTTCCAAGGATAGGATGTTCAGATCTTTGGCTTCTTGGATAGCGGTCACTTTGGCTTCCCAAGTTCTTGGTAAGAACCTAAGAATATTTCTCACGAGATCACTGTTAGAATAAGACTTACCAAGACTTTTTAGATCATTTATAATATCAGTAAAATGAGTAAATATTTTAGTTATAGATTCATCATGCTCCATTTTAAAAATTTCATATTTATGCACGAGCATGTTAATTTTGGATTCCTTCACTTGATTAGTTCCTTCATGAGTTACTTCTAATCTATCCTATATTTTTTTAGCAGACATGCATATTAAAATACAATTGAATTCATTAGTATCTAGAGCATAATACAAAACATTCATGGCTTTAGCATTTAGTTGAGCTATTTTCTTATCAACCTCATCCCATTCTTTTTTGGGTTTGGTTGATTCCACACCATCAATTAATTTAGTGGGTGTGTGTGGTCCATTTATTATGATACTCCACATATCATAGTCAAGTGCTTGAATAAAGATTTTTATCCGAGCTTTCCAATAGATATAGTTTGACCCATTGAAAAGTGGAGGTCGGTTTGTGGACTACCCCTCAG
Organism: Elaeis guineensis; assembly: GCF_000442705.2. NCBI lineage: Eukaryota > Viridiplantae > Streptophyta > Magnoliopsida > Arecales > Arecaceae > Elaeis > Elaeis guineensis. The sequence goes on from NC_026003.2 coordinate 52,180,731, forward strand.
TTAGAGAAGTGCCAACTTGAGTTGCCATAGATCTTTAGCTCTTTGATGGTTAAATCAAAGTAGGGCTAGAGCACCGAGCTCTGATACCACTTGTTGCCCAGCTATGCAACCCAAGAGAAGGGGTAAACTGGGTTTCTTAAAAAAAATTTAAACTTAATTTACAACTATGAAGATTATTTAACAATGAGCAAGATAAGTATGGAGAGTGTAATTTATGCAAGGTGTAGAAGTTGGATGCAAGAATGCAAAAGAATAAAGAAATTTAAAAGGAGAGCAAGTAAGCACAACACAAATAAGAAGATTTATAGTGGTTCAGTGCCAACCTTGCACCTACATCCACTCCCCAAGCTCCTACTTGAGAATTTAAATCCACTAGACTGTATTCAACCCGAATACAACATCGGAACCTCCGACTCTAGCTATCCCAAGCTAAAATACTTATTTTTTGGATACAAGCTAACCAAATACAATCCGATTCAAGGTTCGGATCAACTTTTCCATGTTTTGGATTCCTTCCAAAATAAAATAAACAACTCAAAAATAGAGTATAGAAGTTAATCACATAAAAGTACAGATGTAGCTCCTTTAATGAGCAAATAATGCTTTAAATATATTTTACACAATTAGAAAGAAGCTCTTTCTGATTTTCTTAAGGTGGTTGGAGACTTGAATGAGCTCTTGAGAAGTTGGTGAACTTGAAATAAAAGCTTCTTGACCTTTTTAAGTGGACTTTTGCTTAGGGTTGAAATGAATGCTTGAAGAACTTTTTTCAAATCTCTTTCTTGTCTTTGATTTCTTCCTTTAAGTACCTTTTATAACTTCAAATAATGGTAGAGAGTAATCTAGACTGAAATAGAGCTGTTAGAGCACATTAAATGAGTATTAAATACAATCGAAATGGGTTAAAAACTATCCGTTGCGGAAATTTTCCATCACAGGAGTCGACCCATGGGGTCGACTCATGCTCATGGGTCGACTCATGGGTCGACCTCTGTGGAAAAGAGCAGAAAATGACTGTTCTGTAATTTTGGCCTGCAGAGCAGTAGAGGTCGACTCATAGGGTCGACTCATGCCAAGGGGTCGACTCACAGAGTGTGCCAGCCAAAAATTTTGCATGCCGTTCAGCCCTTTTAGCCATTAGTCGACTCATGGGGTCGACTCAAAAAATATAAACCTAATTTTCTTGCAAAATATATTTTTAAAAATATTGAAATTACCTCCAATAGATTCCACATCTTTTGTTCTTGCTCTTGAGACTTCCGAATCAGGTATGATAAAATTATGATTTTGCTCTTGAAATATAATAAATCTTTTTTCAAGCCAAAATCATTAGTAACCCCTCAAATGCTTTGTAATCATCAAAATCAATTCAAGGAGCAACACCACTACATATTCTGGATGTCACTGATGAATTGTGAGACTCATTGGATGTCATCTTGATGATTGATGACCCTTGAAGGACAGAGTTGAAATTATTCCAATCCATCGAAAGAAGTTTCGATGATATTATGATGGAGATCATAATATATCTCACTACCAAATAGAATGAAACCTATGGAGTCACACATTAAGAGATTTAATCTTGAATTAACCAATTGAACTTATGAAATTCTAATTGGATTAGGATTTATTAAAATCCTATTAGGTTTAAAAGAACCATGCTAGCACATAGTTGAATCCAATTCTTTTTTGGACTTAGATTTCTTATTAGATAAGGATTGAATCAAGTCTATAGCCTTGAACCTTAACTAAATCCATTTTGATTTGGCTTTAGAGGGACACCTATTTGAAGGCCTAAAAGGATTGGATCAAGCCAATTAGTTGGTAAGCAAATATCCTTATTTTCTCCCTTGTTATTTCCTTATATGGCATGGAATAAGTGGAAAGAGGAGTAGAGGCATATGCCTCCCTTTTTGGAAAGTTCAAGGGTGCAAACCCCTTGGAGTGGGCATCATAAGAGAGAGGGGTCCGCCCCCTCTTTTGCCTTGGCATGGAAGGAGAGAGAGAGGGGCTACACTCTCTCTCTTGTGTGCAAAAAATCCTAGAGGGGCACCAAGAGTTGGCACTCCAACTACTTGCCCCTTTTGATGAGGGCACCCACTCTACCTGCCTTATGGGATGTGGGACATCCTATCTACTTGCCTAAAGAGGTGAGGACCTTTTCAATTGATCTAATTTTTTTGAAAAAAATCAGATTAAAAGATAAAAATTTTTATGAGATAAGGACTCGTCTTTTTTGATAGATTGGAGATTGATTTGGAATTAAGAAAAGGTCTATTTAAGAGATGGTCTTCTAGGATTTCAAAATTAATTGAATTGTGAATTCATATCTCCATCTTCTCTCTCCATCTCCATGCCATCTTCTTTTCCTTCTCTCTTTTCCATGCCTAAGGGTTGGGCGTCCGATCTTCCCATACATCTGAGTTGAGGATGATCTCTTCTACAGCAAGAAATAGGGAGAAAGGCTGCAGTTCAAGCATTGAGATCGCAGTCAAAGATCATGAGTTGATCAAAGATCTAAAAAATTAAGATTCATCTTGGAGAAAATGGATCTATAATGAGAAGAAAGGTTCAAGATTAATCTCGATGGATACCTATAGAGGTCAAATATGTGTGCAGCTTGGAACCTTCAGATCAAGGATCATCGATTGCGGTGTATTTCAATCTATATAAGGTATTGAGATCCGATCTCAATTTTTTTATTTTATTTTTAGATTATATGTATATCTTAGATCCAGGGCTCAGATAGATATAGATTAGATCTATTATATATAGGATTAAAGGATTTAACTTTGATTGTTTCTGCTACTATTTCAAAAAGATTTTGAAATCTATGCTTGTTACCCAACCCATTTTTTAACATTTATGTTGTTCGCATGTTTGTGTTTTGCAATAAACACTTTTATGTATTTTGTGCTCGAGGCTTTGATAAAATTTTCAATTCTACATTATTACAATCTATTTTATTTTTTAAATTTTTTAATAGTTTTTCATCCACATATAATAAATCAAGATATTTTATATGTTTACACATAAATTCTTCAAATTTATCAAAAATATTATGTTAATATATATATATATATATGTATGCATGTATGTATGTATGTATGTATGTATGTATGTATGTATGTATATGTATATATGTATGTATGTATGTATGTATGTATGTATATATATATATTGTTGGGGGCTAATTTGTTACTTAGGCCGAAGATGTGAACCAACAGAAAGGCATGTGATGAAGTGTATAGCATCGACACCACAGTACTGTCGAAGATAAAAATACCCAATCCCAGAGGTAGATATGACTCTCCTAAACCATGAGAGGGCTGTCCGAAAGAGATCATTCGGTACATAACTCTGGGCCGCCTCGATCATGACTTTGAATCCTCGCGATCCCTGATTCCTAGCGATCTTCCTAAGCAAAACACCAAACTTTGACTGGTCCTAACTTCGAAAGACTCCACTAACTAGTCCCAATCTCTGCAATAGTTGGCATTTAGACAGATCGATCTCTGACTTCGATAATAGGTAAGCTTTGAACACCACCGATACTTATTCCTGTAAGCGTGACTGACTCCAATCATTTCCTTCCTTCAATACCTATCTTTATCGGACTGCACTGAAGCCTCTTCAACCGAAGTTAGTCCGATCCTACTTATATCCTCATTTCAAATTCAAAAGCACTTGCAACATTACAACTGACTCCAAAATAGATAAGATAGGTGTAACTGCCGGATCTCAAAAATTCCAACCAAAAATCTTGCCATATTATACCTAAATTGGCCAGACAAGCTATCAAAAATGGCTTTTCAGTCCTTACCTACAAAATAGCCTCCAAGGGACCCCAAGGTATGCACATACAATCTCTTTCGAATGCTCCTTCTTTTTATTTTTCTGAACCTGACTTGAGTGTCAGAGGATTTCTATCGGAGCCAACTCTGATCAGAACTTGTCTTGTAGGTCTCTCTTCTGGGAGGATGCACCATCGCTCCAACTTTTTCGATCGAAAGTCAGATTTCAACGATAACAGATTGACACTAGAAGGAGGGCCCTTGACTCAATTTTGAGGAGTAGGAGATCGAGATCATGGCCCCACATAGAGCAACTTCCCGGTGATCCAACACCACCACTTCCTGATAGGCGGAGAACACAACCAATCTCCAAGCCCAGGTGTAGCTCTAGGAGGCTCCTGCACCATTGATGGTGGTTGTTAATGTGGAGCAATTCATCATTCTATGTTAGTAGGTGCAGGCCTTGACCACCACCATCCAGGCAATGCAGCAACTCCATGTTGCACCGACTGCGGCGGCATCGATGTAGCAAATCAACACTGCACCGATAGCAACAGCTGTGCAGCCGACCAACACTGCACTGGTGGCAAAGCCGCAGCCAGCCAACCCTACAAAGCAACCTGCACCACCATCGTAGGAGCAATGATTGATCCCCCACAGAGCCCTGAGTGGAAGAGGCAAACTTACCATTGCCAGCCCCAAAGCCTAGAATAAAGAAGACGGTGGTCTTCGAGTCCTTATTCTAGGTAGGACTCAACCCCTAGCCGACAATCTCGTCCATGGCATTCGGAGAACTACTTTATTCGAGATGCGGATATCGATCGTAAACTTCGAGAGATGAACAAGTGGATTGAGGCACTCCATAATCAGGCTCTGATGCGAGATGATGGATACTGCACAGATCCGCCATTCAACATCCAGATTATGTAAGAATCACTCTCCCGCAACTTTAAAATGCTGCAGCTGAAGAGCTACCATGAGACTACCGATCCAGTGGACTATCTAGAAAGCTTTAAGGCCTAAATACTTTTCCATCTACCTTGAAGGGCATAGCTCGACACTGCTATTCAAGCCTGAAGCCATGGATGATCCACTCATTTGACTAAATAAGTTGATTGTTCGTGGGTCACTTCGTCAACAACAAGAGGTAGCAGAAAAGATTAGATTAATGCCCTACAAGCCAATCATATAGTTGACGTGATAGAAACTTTTCTGTATTATCTCTGAACTCATGTAATTACATTATTCATTTATGAATAAAATAAGATATTTTATTTCATCATTTACTATATTTTATTTATTTTTAAGATTATAATAAATCCCATAGATTAGGACAATAGTTTTAGGATCTTGATGAGATTATGCTAGGGAGACCTAAAATCCTAATCTAAAATATTTTCGATCGTTGAATCATTGAGTTGGAGATTAATATTCTGGATAGATTGGCACATCCTATGTATGCTTGATGAAAGGGGTAGCTGATCTCATAGTCACTTGTGTAGAAACACTAATACAAGGATGTTGGTGCTTATTAGGAAATGAGTTTACTGAATTGACTTATCGATAGAAAACATCTTATAGACTCTTACTTATATATTAAAAGATGGTTCTCTAAGTAGGAGTTGTACAAGTGATCCTTAGACCTGAGACCACCATGGTACCTTATGCATATGAATCCATATTTTGATTCATACTCATTCATGACAGAGTATGGGATGTCTTGAAAGAATAATGTCCTACAAGCTAATCGCATATGTGATGAGATGGGGTATTTTTCTGTATTTTATTTTCCAAACTCATATATTTGACATTATTTATTAATAAAATTAGACATCTTTGATTCATTATATGCTGCATCTTATACTTGTTTAAGATTATAATGAACCCTATAGATTAGGACAATGATTTTAGGATCATGATGAAATCATACTAGTGAGACCTAAATCTTTGATAGTCCTGATCTAAAATATTCTCAGTCATTAGTTAATTGAGTCAGAGATCAATGATACCGATAAGACTGGTACATCATATGTATGCTCGATAGAGAGGGTGGTTGATCTCACAACCACTTATGTGTGACACTAATACAAGGATGTGGATGCTCATTAGTGAGTTTACTGAATTGACCTGCGAGAGAACATCTGATAGAGCTTTATTTGCATGTCAGTAGGTTGTTCTTTAATGAGAGTTGTGCAAGTGATCCTTAGACCTGAGATTATCATAGTACCTTGTTATTGAATCCATATTTTGGTTTATTTTTTAATTTGATTCTCTGATCCTTGTGTATTCTGAATATGGTGAAGTGTGCATGAAAATTGTGAGTGGTCAATAAAAGATCGGTCACTCCTAATAAGGGGAGCAAACATATGTGATCTACAGATTGATGATTCGAAAAATCTTTGACCAAGATAGGATGATAATTAGAAAGAAGTTTCTAATGTATCATTAATTGAATCATCACATTCTGATTGAGATACAGACAAATGAGCTTTTGGTTTGACATGATTCTATACCTATAGTTCGTTTAGAATGTTGTATGACTGAAAGATTGAATTACATGATAAATTATCATCGAAGAATAATTTTGATATTTCTACCAAATTTTATCTCTTCTGGATAGTCATGACATGTTGCTAGACGTTAATCTTGACTTGTGGACTTACAAGAATTAAATAAATTTAATTCAAAAATTAATTAGAAAGAATTTTAATTAATTGATGCAATTGGACTGACCTAATCTAATCAGATTGGGGTTAGGTCAAGAGCTTGGATCCACTGTTGGCTAGATTTGAAACCCAATGGGTCACAAACTTTGAGATCTAATCTTGATCTAATTTTATTTGAACTTATTGTAAGTTTTAAGAGTTAATTTAATATGCTAGCGCATTGTGTTAACTCAAGTTTTCAATTTGGTTAGTTGAAAGTATTTGAGCTCGACTTAACCTATTGCCTTGAATTTAATTAGATTAGATCCATATTTAATTAATTTCTTATCTTTACATAAAAGTGTTTCATATGTGAAAGAGGTTCTTCATGCCACTCACCTAAATTCAATGCTAAAATTTATAGGTGTGGTAAAAGAAGAATCTTTCTTTTAATACATCTCTTTATTTGTTTCACATATCATTAATATATAATATTTATGGATGTGGAAAGGAGGAGTTTTTCTATACTTGGGACTCCTCCACACCATTTATTCTTGCATGAGGATTCATTTCCCTATGTGAGAAGGTGGAGCCCCAAGGGTTAGCGCCTCTTGGGAGACCCTTGCACCTCTTCATTTCCTATTTATAGAGAATGCCCCCTATGGATTTTGGAGCAGATATCCTAGCATTTGGGCATGGGATAAGTGAGAATTAAGCAAAAAAATTTTGAAAAAAACTAAGAGAAAGAAGAGAGGAAAAATAGAAAGAGAGAGATGAAGAAAGAAAAAGGCAAGTGAGGGCTGCTAACCTAGGATTTGATTTTTTCATATATTGGAGTACAAAATTAAACTCTAGATGGTGAGATCTCTTAATAAGAAGTTCTTAACATGATCTTAGTAGAGAAATTATAGGTAAATAGTTAATGATGTGATTCATTCTTGGAGAAGGACATTGACAGCATTCTTTTGAAGAAAGGCTATAGTAGTTGGGAAGGACTTTGATCATCTTCCATGTAGATCACCGTTGGAGGACTTCTACTTTAGAACCTTGTGGAGGTCATTTTACTATTTGATCATCTTCTTTAAGAAACATAATTTCTATCTTATTGCATGCTTGAATGGTTTGGTTGGATTCTACAAGGTGATTCTAGGGTTTGAGTTCTGGTATGCTGATTTTAAGTGTTAAAACTCTTTTTGTGCACATTACTTTTTTTTTGAAATCCATATTCTACTATGTTCTGATGGATTGTATATGGAGGTTGTAAGTCAGTTAATAAGGAATCGACTACTCCTAGTAAGAATAGATGTCATCCTATGTGTTATCATCTCCAGATGACTCAAGAAGTCTTTGATCAAAGCAGGATAAAAATTAATTTTTTTTTAATATTTTATTATTTGAGTTATCACTAATTGATGGATAATCAATATGAATATATAATTGAGTTTGACATAATTTCATACTCATAAATATATTGGGATGTAGGATGATGGAAGGATTGAATTGCACGATAACTTGCCATTGAAGGATATATTTGATATTTTCATCAAGTTCCTCATCTTTTAGATAGGCATGATATATTGTTAGATATCAATCTTGTCTTATAGGTTCTCATGAATTGAAGAGTTCAATTCATGAATTAATTAGAAAGAGTTCTATTGGTTAACTTGGGTTGACATATATTTGACCTAAATCGATTGGAAGGATTCCAATTAAATGAGGTCAACATGCATCTGGACCTACTATTGGTTAGATATGGAACTCAATGAATCACACACATAAGAGATTGATCAAAAAATTTATTTGAATTTTATTAGGATCAATGGATCCTAATTGGGTTGCTAATTAACATGCTAGCACATGTTAGCTAATCCTACTCCTAACCAAATTGGATTTGGTTCGAAACTTGCTGATTGGGCTAACCAATTTTAAGTTGGACTTAAGATAAGGCTGACCTATAAGGGGTAGCCATCAGATGGTGCCTCCTAGCCTTATCCCACATCAAGAGAGGAGAGTCCAAGATGCATGGGACTCACTTGGTTGTTAGCGCAAACAATTATGGGTGCTACATAGTTTTTGGCATGGAGAAAGAGTAAGACTCCTTCTATCAAGGGGCTCTAGCCTTCTCTCTCCCCTTTCCACACCCTTGATAAGCCTTATTAGGTCCACGCCCCTTTTGGAATGGTGTTGGGTTGATTTTTCTTCGAAGCTTTATGAAGTGATGCGAGAAAAATTCAGATAGGTGGCACCAAGAGTCCTGCTTGAACGAAGTTAGATGGTACCTCTTTATCTCTTCTCTTATCCATTAGATGGATTTTTAGATCTGATCCAATGGCTAATAGGAAATCATGGATAGCTTATCAAATGAGAGAGTCATATAAATGATTTTTGGATATCGATACACCGTATGTTTTCTCCAAAGAGTTGTGAAATGTGCCCCTTGGAGTCCTTCTGCCTAAAGGAACTATTTTTTCTATGAAGAAAATTTTGATGGGGTGTGTGGGCTTGGGACATGGTGTTTGGAGTGGCGCCTATTCTCTCACTATAAATAGGACTCCCATTCGAGAGTCCAAGGCATCAAAAAAGTCTGAGAGTTCTCTTCCTTCTCTTGTCAAGACAAAATCTTTCTTTAAGATAAAGTCTGCTATTTTAAGACAGGAGCTTTGGAAGATAATTAGGAAAGACTAATTAGTGAGAGTGAAAGAGAAAGAAAGAAAGAAGAAAGTCTAGGAGAGTTCGATCCTAGAAAAGGCTCATAAAATTCTTAAAGAAGAATTTCAGCAAGCAAGATTTCAGGAGTACTTCCTTGGTTGAATCCTGTGTGGATCACCATTGAAGGACATACACTTGTGTGTCTTGTGGAAGTTGATCATCACCAAATCAGAATTAAATAGCTATGCTTCTTATTTCTATTTTTATATTCAGCTTTGATTAATGTCAATAAGAGAAATTTTGGATCTAGGATTTTGGTAGCTGTGGATTTCATTAAGAAAAATTTTGAAATCCAAACTTCCACTGCACCACCATAATCCAATAATGGTATCAGAACGACCTTTGATTGACTCAATCAAAAATCATATTATGATCATGTATTATATTAGATGTTTGATGATTTGTATATGATCATGTTATTATGATGAATGCAATCATATGTTGTTATGCTACTTATGTATAAATAGCATGATGTTAAAATAGGAAATAATTCTATTTATTTTATGATGAATCATATTTGCTTAGTGTTATAAACACTGAAAATAGGATGTGCATGAGACCATAAATTTCTCTAAAAATTATATTAAGTCACAGTGGCGGAAGCCAATAACTGACTGAGTTGGAGATTGATTGATCAATTAGTATCTAGGAAAGTATCAAAGGTGGTTACTTAATTAGGATTGTTGCGAAAGCACAGCGAGCCTCCCACTTACTTAGTCAATTTGGTTGATTGAGTTTTGAATTTGAAATACTTTATGTTGTAGACAATACATGAGCCTTCTTTCATGCTAAGTCAATATTATCTCAAAAGTCATAGTAGGTTGTTAGATGTATGTCTTAGAATCCAATCGGACTAATACATTAATTTTTTTAGGACATAACTTCATATTTGACCTAATTAATTAGGATAGTTAATTACCATTCATGTGGTGCATATGTCCATGAATCATCCAAAGAGTTAATAAGATGATGATACATATTCTTAAGAGTTAAAAATTTGAGGCATGTGTCATTGATGATTAATTTTTAAATTACTCTCAATCAATGGATCATCACGAAGATGGTGATTGATCCGATTAGATTGGTGCATGGATCACTTCTTTAGGATAGACGAGTCTTGAGTCTACAGTATGGGGACACTGTAGTGAGAGTGCAGGTATTTGTTAGAGAACAAAGATACCAAGCATGACCAACATGAGAAGTCACTTGGATGTCTATTTACTCATCAGTGACTTTCTCGATGCTGTAGTAGTGTGAATGGTTTTTTGACCTGCAGTGCCTCAGCTATTCATAATGAGATTGCTGTAGTTTGACAATACCATAACTCGATCTCCTAACCATACAGAGCCTTAAAGTATATGTTGGCTACAGTAAATTTATTGTAGAAATATGATGTGTACTTAGATGGGATTTATCAACTTTAATAGAAAAGAAGAAGTCCTATGCGATTCGTGAGACTGAGTTCAGAAAATCTTAGATCGAAGTAAGTGTGAATACTGAAAAAAATTTTTACAAAATTTATAAATAAACATGAATCGAGCCAATCTTGTATATGATAGACAATGGGGTTTGATGAGTTTTTCATAACCTCTATTTAGTCGGGACTCACGATAGAAGGACTGAATCACATAGCAACTACACCTAGAGGTTCATTACTTCCATTCTGTTGGGTTGCCACTACATGCTGCTAGATGTTAATGATAGATTATGGGACTAACGAGAATTATTTTGATGGTCAATAATTCTCATTTAGTGAGTTAAAATTATTTTAATCTATTGAAAAGAGTTTTAATAATATTTTGATAGAGATTAAAATATATCTCACTACTAGACAGAATAGAATCTACAGGATCACACATAAAAGAGGTCCTGATTGATCGGAATATCGAATGATAATTTTGAATCACAAAAAGATCCAATTATCAATTTGATTGATGATTGGACTAATATATAAAAGTTACATGAAGGACTCGCTAAGAGTTAGTAAATTGTAGGAGGACTTAATTATAATTATTGCTAATTATTTGATTTGATCAAATATGGATCGAATTAAATCAGATCTAATATGATTGGATTTGATTTATTTGGTTTTCTAGTCTAAATAGATTTGGACTTAATTTTTAATTAGGTTTAACTCAATTTAGATTTGAATTGGATTTGAATCAGAGTAAAATTAAGTTAGGATTCCAGAGTCCCATAGGATTGGGACTCTCTTCCCTTATCCACATCCTATATGAGACACCTAACCAGGTTTTATTGTGGAATATTTTTGGCATGGAGAAAGTGAGGCACTAAAAGGTGTGAGGCAGCAATACAAGAGTCTTTCTTATGGACTCTTAACAAACCTAACCCTAACTAACTCCTATTTAAAAGGGGATAAGGGGGTGTCTCTAAGAAGATCTAATGGTGATTTTATGAGAGAATGTTAGCGTGAAGAAAAGAAGAGAAAGGAGGAGAGCATGTGGGATTTTGTAAAGGCACACAAAAAGAGAAAAATAGGGAGGAGGGCAGTCATCTCTCTTTCTCTCCTCCATAATCAGTCCTAGAGTTGATAGGAAGAAAAAGAAAAGAGATTTAATCTCTTATTCTTTTCTTTAGATCTTCTTCTTTCTCTTGAGAATGAAAGAAAAAAAATATTTCTCCTTTGATTATCCAGGTTGCATCTAAAAATATTTCTATTCATCTACATAATTAAAGATCAAATCCTTATCTGATTAGCAGTGGAATCAAAGATCAAATCTCAATTTATCTAGATTAAACCTTCACGAAGGTCTGGATATGCAGACCTTCTACTTCGTATGCACGCCAGACGCCGCAAGAAAGTGGGATGAACTCCAATCTGTCTTCACAAGCTAACCAAATGAGGGAGGAGATATGCTGGTGTGACACCTCACACCAGCAGATAGGATGCCCAAGAAGGATCCACGCCCAAGGAGAGGAGGCGGCAACAAAGGGAGAGATGTAGGAGAAGATTAAAGATCTCTCTCTTCACACACCTCTCTCTCTCTTTCTCTCTTCTCTCAATCTTATTTATTTTCTATGCATCCATCGGTAGAGACCGTCTCTATTTATAAATGATTCTCATGGCCCAATGAGAGTAAGACTCTTAACTCAAATCTGATTTGAATTGATTCAATACTCATGAAAGAAGGATTTCTATATGAGATAGAATTGCTATCACATATGACAATAAACTTGCACCCACTCCCTCACCCATATGGAACACCCCAAACCAGCTCCATATCAGGTGTTGGTCGGCCCACATGGTAGGATATTTTCAATGCAAGTAGGAATACTCATATCTCATCCAAAACAGATCCAATTCGAATCCAATTCAAAGCTGGTTCGAAATAATTTCGAAAGTCTGTCAATCCCAAACTCTTTAGGACTTTTGTACTAAGTCTAACTTGAATTTTGGATCTAATTTAAGATTAATTAATTTAGATCTAATCTAAAATTAATCAGTACTTAAATTCAATCTTTTATATGCTCCATGGATCATAGATCAGAAACTGTTTATCCCCAAGATTGAATCTGAACCTCATGTGTAGTGCTAGCTAGACATAGTCAACTCTTCAATCCCATTTGACCCATAACTTAATTCTCAATCAAGCTAGCTTATATATTCAATCAAGTCAAGTACTTCTAAATTGGATATATAAACATAGGCCAATTTTTTTCTACTTTGTCTGACTTATGTACGTGACTCCATAGGTTCAAACACTAAGCTGGTAGCACAGGAACCAATTCTACACTAATCAAGATACCATCTAGCAATGGTTTCCGACATCTAGATAGGTCAAATTATTGTAAAAGAGTATTCCAGAACCCATATACATGGTTATCATATAATTCATCCTTTTGACCTTAAATGCTCTAGGATGGTCTCAGGTTAACTGTCAACTGAGATTGCTTCATCTTCATTGTATTTCAACTTTTCAAATATATCTCATGGATTATCCTGATCAAGGCTTTGCTAAATTGAAATACAGTGATATATCAACTCCAACAATCTAGAGGGGTCAATTCCATCTTGATCCACATACAGACTTCGCAAGTACTTGACTATACCCAGTAGCCTTTCATCACTGTATTAGAAATCTAGATGGTCTGGCATCAAAGTACAGTGAGTTGTTTATAAGTCACTATAGTGATCTCAGGTCTGAAGGATACTTATACCCATGTGTTTCACGAACAACTCTTGACAGCAGAATGCTCAGCAGGTGAGTCACTTATTCTGTGATGATGTACCTCTACATCTCACCTGTATGCCATATCAGTATCACCATACTATTTGGTTAAGAGGACAACCAATTCATATGACACACAATGATCTCCACTCAATAAACATCATCATCTTGTAATGACGTATAATTTGGTCGCGAATATGTTTAAGAACTATACGATAAATTTTCTCTTTATCGCACACTAGCATAGTTCTAAGGACTTTATCACAACACAAGAGTTCAAGAAAGATATTACTTTGTGATGAAAAATGTCAAAATAATTTTTATTCAATAATCAATAATTTATATACAAGGATGAATTCGATCGTCACACGATTGATTTTAGGACACAATTCCCAATAACTTTCACTTGAACTAAAACCAATCGGGGCAGTTTCTTATACCCATCTTCCATTTAAAGTCATCAAACTCTTTGATCCCGAGAGCTTTAGTGAAGGGGTCGGCTAGGTTCTCCTTTTCGTCGATCTTCTGAAGTTTGACGTCATCACGGTTCACAATCTCTCGCACCAGATGATAGCGGCGCAGAACATGCTTGATGCGATGGTGCGACTTGGGTTCTTTTGTCTGAGCTATGGCACTGAAACTGTCATAGTACAGCAATATAGGGCTATCAATGGAAGGTGTAACTTCCAGCTCACTAATGAACTTCCACAACCATACCTTCTCTTTTACAGCATCCGATGCAGCAATGTATTCTGCTTCGCAAATAGAATCAATCACAGTATGTTGCTTGGAACTCTTCCAGCAAATAGCTTCTCCATTCAGAGTAAATATGTAGCCCGACATGCTTCTACTATCATCACAATCTGACTGAAAATTAGAATCAGTATATCCCACAAGTTTCAGATCTGTGTCTCTATAGATAAGCCATTGGTCTTTAGTATTTCATAAATACTTAAGAATTACTTTCGCAAGCTTCCAATGCTTCTCATCCAAATCAGACTGGTACCTACTCACTACCCCTAGTAAATAGGCCACATCTGATCTCGTATATGTCATAGCGTATATAATAAATCCCGCTGTCAAAGTATATAGTATTCTACTCATGCACTCTCTCTCCTCAGGAGTTATCGGACAATCCTTCTTGAAAAGAGTAATTTCATGGCTTATCAAAAGATATTCTTTCTTAGAATTATCTATGTTGAACCACTTCAATAAGATATCAATGTACGTAGATTGGGATAGTCCAAGCAATCTTTTAGATCTATCCTTATAGATCTTCATCCCAAAGATGTAGGATGCTTCTCCCAAGTCCTTCATGGAGAACTATAATGATAGTCACAGCTTCACACTCTGTAAACCCAGAATATCATTTTCTAGTAACAGTATGTCATCCATATACAGCATAAGAAAAATGACTACAAAATCAGAAGTCCACTTATAGATGTAAGGCTCTTCTCCATTCCTAACGAAGTCATACATTTTGATCACCTTATCAAAATGCATGTTCTAACTCCTAGATGCCCGCTTAAGTCTATAAATAGACCTTTTCAGCTTGCACGCTTTCGACTTATCTGTGGATGTGAACCCTTCAGGTTGTATCATATACACCTCTTCTTCTATCTCCCCATTAAGGAAAGCGGTTTTGACATCTATCTGCCAGATCTCATAATCTAAGTGTGCAGCGATAGCAAGCATAATCCGGATGGACTTAAGCATTGTCACAGGAGAGAGTGTCTCATCATTGTCAATACCATAATGCTGACGGTAACCTTTGGCAACTAGATGGGCTTCATAGGTCTCCACCTTTTAGTCTGCTCCTCTTTTTCTCTTGAAAATCCATTTATACCTTATAGATTATATCCCTTCAGATGGATCAATCAGTGTCTGTACACCATTGATCTCTATGTACTCCATCTTGGACTTCATGGCCTCAAGCCATTTTTGGGAGTCGGATCTTTGCATGGCTTCTATATAGGTGATCGGATCCTCATCATTCTTATCAAGTTTGATGAGGTCATCATTCTGGATCAAAAAATATAGTATCTGTCCAACTGACGTGGTACTCTATCGGATCTCCTTAACAATGCCTCTACTGACTTCGGATTTGATTCACCAATCAAATCTAATTCTGTGTGTGTCGGTCCTTCCACCTTATGAACTTTATCAAGTTCAAGTTTATAGGCATTAGCTTCTTCATCAAGAAACTCTTTTTCCAAAAAGACTATCCAGCTGCTGACAAATACCTTTTGCTTTGCAGTGAGGTAGAAGTAGTACCCTTTAGTTTTCTTTGGGTACCCTACGAACAAGTATTTATCAGACTTTGGTCTAAACTTATCTATTTTTAAATGCTTGACCTAAGCTGGACACCTCCAGACCCTAAGGTGTGAGTACCGACTTACGCTCAGTCCATATCTTATATGAAATTTTATCGACAGACTTACTGGGCACCTTATTTAAAATGTAGCAGACAGTTTCTAGAGCATATCCCCAAAAGAAGATTGGCAGACTCGCAAAGCCCATCATGGATCGGACCATATCTAACAAAATTCGATTACTCATTTTGGACACATCATTATGCTGTGGTTTTTAAGAGGGGTCTACTGTGAGAGAATCCCATTCTCTTTCAGATATGTCAGAAACTCACTGATGAGGTATTCACCTCTTCGATCTGATCGAAAGATCTTAATACTCTTTTCAGTTTATTTCTCTACTTCAGTATAGAATTGTTGGAATATTTCAAATGATTCTGACTATGCTTCATAAGATAGACATATCCATACCTCAATAGGTTGTCTGTAAATGTAATAAAATAGTAGTATCATCCTCTGGCACTTATGTTCATAGGCCCACATATATCAGTATATATTAGACCTAGAACATCACTGTCTCTTTCATCTTTTTCTTTAAAAGGTGACTTAATCATCTTACCAAGTAGACAAGACTCACAGGTAGGTAATGATTCATAATCATCTATCTCGAGGATATGTTTCTTGATCAACCTGTCAATCCTATTCTTGTTTACATGACCAAGCCTATAATGCCAAAGGTAAGATTCACTGACATTATCTAATTTAGGATATTTATTGGGTATGTACATTACACTAACAGGTCATGATATTATGTATATGCTATATTTTAATTGTCCATGCATAATTATAGTATCATTCATAATGTATCACAAAAATCATCCTTTATTATAAACTTGTAATCAAGTTTGGCCAAAAAGCCTACAGAGATGATATTCATAAAAAAGGAGAGACAATAATGACAATCATTTAACATGACACTACTGGACTCAAAGACAAACTATAAAGTTCTCAAGGTTAGAACTGGAATAAGACTTCCATCTCCAATGTTAAGGAACCGTTTACCCTCTCGAAACTTCCTACTTACCTGCAGTCCCTTGTGAAGCAACTGCTTGCTTCTTTGTCTTGTCTTTAGGCCTGTTTGGATCAAGGATGGCTATATAAGAAAGACAATTCTTTTTTCAATGATCTAGCTTCTTACAGAAGAAGCACTCTGTCTGGCTCTTGTCAACTTTTGACGGTTTGCTCTGCTTGGGATCATCGACATGAAATTTTTGCATATTGTTCTTCTTTCCTCTCTTAAAGGATCGATGCCCTGTAGATGAATCTTCCATTAAATTCACTGGCTCCTTCTGGAGCTGGTGATCCTTCTCAAAAGTCTGTAGTAATCCAAGCAGATCATGGTAGTTTACCGCAGGCATCGTCATTCTGTAATGACTGAGAAAGGATATGTAAGATTTCGATAGTGAATTAAGGATAGCATCTTTGCCTAACTGTTCATATAACAGAAAGTCAAGTTTGTTAAGACATTCAATCTGCTCAATCATGTACAATACATAATCGATGACTGAAGTCCCTTCTCGTATACGGATATTGAACACTGTGCAGGAGATTTTATGTCTCTCTGCATCCTCAAAGGTGTCGAAGGACTCATTCTATATTTGAATGATCTCCTCTGGCTGCACATCCTCGAATTTATGACTAAGTTCATCATTCATGGCTGCCCTCACCACGCAATGCATGGTCATGCGGTAATTGAGCCACTTCATGTAAGTATCTTTCACGGCACGAGGAGCATTGGCTGCAGGTTCTTTAGGTACCTGATCCGTAAGGATGTACAAAATCCTCTCGTACTCCAAAATAATCTTCAACTTTCGATACCAGCTATCAAAGTTGGGTCCGATGAGCCTGTTGCTGTCCAACAGCGTATGAAGGGATAGTGTGTTGGCCATAACTGAAAGAAAAAATATTAGCCTATTAGTATATGAATTATTTTTAATCCTGAAGATATGAACTTTAATATAAAGGTTCTCTCACTATTTTTACAAATTGGTAGCCTCTATCTCCAACTCGAGAAATTACACTAAGTTTTTAGCAGGTACTAGAATCCATCAGATTGCATTCAGGCTCGAGTGTGGCTCGGCCAACCCTAGTGCATTTATGGGTAGGTTCATAACCAATTATTTCTTCAAATAACTTCTAGCAATAAGTTTTTCCCCAGGCATCCCTTCAGCAGGCGTGTGGTATCTCTACTAAAAATTTCGATTAGATCCAATCATTAACATGATACACCAAGTGCATCCAACAAACAGATGTCCAGACCCGAGTGTGGCTTGGCCAATCTGAGTATTGATCTGGAGGTACATCATGATGGTCATATGATGAATGATAATTCTAATATGTAATAGACACCAGGCGTGTGGCGCCTCCAATGCCTATTTGAAATATTGGACTCATTATCACGCACCTTAATGGAAGGCAATGACTAAGTTATCTCATAACTTTATCACTTTATGGACCTAATAATTTAAAGAATTTAATTTCATTGATCTGAAGATAAGAGAAGAGGTTGACTTGCAAGCTGCAAATTCTCTCACTGACTTCATCAAATCATGTAAAGGATTAGACACAAGCTGGTCAAAAGATATCTAAATTAGTCACACTGATTCACCCTAATGGCATGGGTCTACATGAATCGACTGGTGATTTAATCAAAACATAATCTACCATGTTAGTCAGATAAGTGAAATCAGTAAGAGAGATATGCCCTTAACTCATCATAGACGCATCTAGGTGAATAGCTCCCAATTAAAAATTGCTTGATCGAATCTGCCAAACTTACCTTAGACACTAACTAGTTAATTAGTTTTGATTTGATCCACAAGAAGATTCGAGCTCAACTATGGAGCTATGATCATGGTCTATTTATTAGGGTCAAATACATGGACTTGATCAAACTACAACTATTGAGATTGATCTAGAGAAATACTGACCTAATCTAATTCAACTCTTGATTAGATTTAATCAATTTCTCAACGTAGTCCATATGTGTTTCTAACCCTAGGTCTAACCCATTAGAAGGATCTGATTCATGCTAACCCTTTGCTTATTATTTTATGTGGTGTTTTAATGATCTTTAATTCTCAAATCTAGATCATTCAAAACTTAATTCAAAAATTAAATGTGTGAAATATATATTTCAGTCTGTAGAACTATTCTATAAGGATTTCAGATGAAGCATACCATATATTTCAATATATAAAAATAAATTTTCATAATATGTTTAACAATTAACCATATATAGATATGATCTAAACTTCATACATACATCTCATGTATCATGACAGCCTTTAGATCTATACCATTTACATCATATGTAACATACAATTCAGATCTAAAATAATTTTATATCTGAATTCTATTCTATTATAATGAATCATAAATTATTTTAGATCTAATCTAAACATATTTATGATCAAAATAATACATAAGAGTCTGTTCACTTTTCTTCTTCATGAAATCAGATCATAATGACACCCCTACACATCATAAGAGAACCCATCGAATAGATAAAAAAAGATTAATCTCTTCAATCTCCTATGACTGGATGGTCTGATGGTCTCATCAGTTTGAGTACTAGGCTACTAAGATCTAAAATCTAATTTTCATACATAATTACATCAATATGTAATTATTGATAAAACTATTTTATGTCATGAACATATCCTTGATCTTATCAATTATGTTCTTTATCTAATCTAATTAGATTTAATGTATCATATACATCATATCAGATCTAAAATATATCTTATACTGATTATAAAATATTAATTTTAGATTTGATATCATATAGAAAATTAATTAGATGCAAATATGAATGCATAAGGAATAAATTTTTGGTAAAATCTATTTTCGCATAGTACTGAATTCTGATAAGATTCAGATCTAAATATCCATCAAAATAGATCCAATTCAGATTTAAAATAAATCTCACTTCATAAAAAAAATAATAATATTAAAATTTTATTAAAATAAATTTAAAATAAATTTTAATTTATGTTGTTATTCCATAAAAAATTCAACAACAGCAGAATTCTATTATCACAGACTTATAATAACTTCAATCAACCATTGATTAGGCACCACTAATCTGATCAAAATTAGATCAAAAATTTTATATAAATAGATTTAAATCAAATTTAATATTTACAAAAAATCTCAATCATATCTCATATAATTATTCTCAAAAAATTTTATTATGCATGCATATATTTCAGATCTGCTCTGATACCAACTGAAGGGAAAGAAACTATTTCTCCGTTGATTGCCCAAGTTGCATTTAAAAATTTTTCTATCCATCTACATGATTAAGGATCAAATTCTTACCTGATTAGTAGTAGAACCAGAGATCAAATCTTAATTTATCTAGATTAAACCTTCGCGGAGGCCTGGATATGCAGACCCTCTACTTCATATACATGCTAGACGTTGCAAGAAAGCAGGATGAACTCCAATCCAATTGCCTTCGCAAGCCAATCAAATGAGGGAGGAGATGTGCTGGTATGATACCTCACACCAGCAGATGGGACACCAAAGAAGGATCCACGCCCAAGGAGAGGAGGCGGTAACAAAGAGAGAGATATAGGAGAAGATTAAGGACCTCTCTTTTCACATACCTCTCTCTCTCTCTTTGTCTTCTCTCAATCTAATTTATTTTCTATGCATCCATAGGTAGAGACCCTCTTTATTTATAGATTATTCTTATAATCTAATGAGAGTAAGACTCTTAACTCAAATCTGATTTGAATTGATCCAATACTCAAGAAAAAAAGATTTCTACATGAGATAGAATCGTCATCACATATGACAATCAACTTGCACCCACTCCCTCACTCACATGGGACATCCCAAACTAGCTCCATATCAGATGTTGGTCAGCCCATATGGGAGGATATTTCCAGTGCAAGTAAGAATACTCATATCTCATCCAAAATAAGTCTAATTCGAATCCAATTCGAAGCTGGTTCGAAATAATTTTGAAAGACTGTCAATCCCAAGCTTTTTAAGATTTTTATACCAAGTCTAACTTGAATTTTGAATCTAATTTAAGACTAATTAATTTAAATCTAATCTAAAATTAATCAGTACTTAAATCCAATCTTTCATATGCTCCATAGATCATAGATAAGAAACTGTTCATCTCCGAGATTGAATCTGAACCTCATGTGTAGTGCTAGCTAGATGTAGTCAACTCTTTAATTTCATTTGATCCATAACTTAATTTTTAATCAAATTAGTTTATATATTCAATCAAGTCAAGTACTTCTAAATTGGACATATAAATATAGGCCAATTCTTTTCTACTTTGTCTGACTTGTGTGCGTGACTTCATAGGTTTAAAAACTAAGCCAGTAGCACCAGAATCAATTTTTGCACTAATAAGATACCATCTAGTAATGGTTTCCAACATCCAGATAGGTCAAATTATTACAAAAATATATTTTAGAACCCATGCACATGGTTATCGCATAATTCATCCTTTTGACTCTGGATGCTCTAGGATGATCTCAAGTTAACTGTCAATCAAGATTGCTTCATCTGTATTATATTTTAACTTTTCAAATCCATCTTATAGATTATCTTGGTTAGAGCTTTGCTAAATTGAAATACAACGATACATCAACTTCAATAATCTGAAGGAGTCAATTCTATCTTGATCCATATACAGACTTCGTAAGTACTTGATTGTACCTAGTAGCCTTCCGTCATCGCATTAGAAATCCAGATAGTTTGACACCAAAGCACGGTGAGTTGCTTGCAAGTCACTATAGTGATCTCAGATCTGAAGGATACTTATATCCATATATTTCATGAGTAGCTTTTGACAGCAGAATGCTCAGTAGGTGAGTCACTTGTTCAGTGATGATGTACCCTTACATCTCACCTGTATGCTATACCAGTGTCACCATACTCCTTGGTTAAGAGGACAACCAATCCATATGACACACAATGATCTCCGCTCGATAAACGTTATCATCCTGTAATGATATATTATTTGGTCGTGAACATGTTTAGGAACTATACGATAAATTCTCTCTTTATCGCATACTAGCATAGTTCTAAGGACTTCATCACAACACATGAGTTCAAGGAAGATGTTACTTTGTGATGAAAAATATCAGAATAATTTTTATTCAATATTCAATAATTCATATACAAGGATAAACTTAATTGTCACACGATTTATTTTAGGACACAATTCCTAACAGAGAAGAGAAAAGGAAAAGAAATTTGATTAGATTTGATTTTTTGATCCTCCCATAGATATCTTTGATTTTTTTGAGAAGAGAATCAATAGAGATAAAAGATTTGATAATTCAAGAAGCGATCTCTATAAGAGAGCTAGCACCCCAATGAGATTGAAATCTTTTGATTAGATCAGGCTCATGTGGATATCTGTGGAGATCGGACACTTGTGTGGTTTCAAAAAGATTTTGAAGACATCCATAAATCATCGAATCAAGTTTTAACGGACCATGAAGATATCCATGAATCATTGAATCATGATGAAGATCTTGAAGGAAACCTAGGATAGTTTATGCATGAATTTCAAAAAATTTTCTCATAGCGAAAGCAAACTAGATTAAACTATTTAATCTACCATGCACTAGATCTACTCTATAACTACGTAAGCAAGGATCATATGACATAAAACATGCATGCATAATGTGAAAATACATCTAAAAAAATTAAATCTAATCTAAAATATGATAGAGATCGAATCTCTATACCTGAATGTGGGTCAAAATACATCACAGTTAAAAATTGAAGACAGCAGGTTCTTCTAGTTGCATATATATACAACCTCTACAAGTATCCACATGAAGTCTGATCAGATCGACCTCCTTGGAGTGCTAGCTCCTTACAGAGATCCTTGAAGGTTGATCTAAGGAGGAAGAAAGAGTTGGTGGAAGAAGAAAAGGGAGAACTCTTTCTCTCTTATTTTTTCTCTCACCCAAAAACTCCTAAAAAGAAACCCTGGATCTCCCACTAAGAGGAGACACCTCTCCTCAAATTTCTCACACCCTAAAAGAAGACCACCAGGCCCATTATTTTTTCTCATGCTTACCTAATTTATTTCACCATGAATTAGGTTTTTCATGGTGAATGTCCACCTTTTGTTGCACAAAAAAATGGCTTTTATGGTTAGGCATCAAGAGGAAGTTGGATGAGATCAAATCTTATACTGATAAGGAATACAATTTGAAATCAAATTCCAACCTTTCCTTATCTTCTATGAGGCATTGAGATAGGCCAACTTCTGCCTTTTAGCATGAATAATCTCATGCAAAAATAAGAGCATGTGCGTGAGAAGGGTTGGTGTGGGTAAGGGGTGGTGCAAGAGATAAGGGAGAGAGTTCTAGTACAATGGGACTCATATGTTGCTTAAATTGGATCCCAATCAAATCAAATTTGGTTGGACCAAAAGATGAGTAATTCTAATCCAATTAGAAACTTAATTTTACTTAATTAAATCTTAATTCAATTAGAAATTAACTAAACTCAAGTCTTGATCAAATCAGGAACCAAACTCCCTTAGCGATTAGGTTATCCAATAACCTAATCGGGTCAAACCTAATTGAATTTAATTCAATTAGATTTGATTCAAATCTTATTGCTCAATCAAATTAAGCTAATTAATAATCTAATCATTAATAAATCCTCCTATAATTTACTAATCTTTAGCAAATTATTAATTACAACCTTTGCACAAGGTTAATCATCAACTATATTGACGATTATACCCTTCAATGATTCATAATCGTCGATCAACCATCAGATCAAATTAAAATTTTTATTGTGTGTGATCCCATAAGTTCAAACACTAAACTGATAGTACAAAAATAAATTTTTAAACTAATTAAAGTAACCATCTAGCAAGGATATCTGATGTCCGGATAGTGTCGAATAGTTGCAAAGCAACATTCAAGAACCTAGGATATGGTTACTACATAATTCATCCCCTTGATCCTCAATACTCACGATGACTTAGGGTTAAACTGTCAACCTTGAATTAGTTCATCTACATTGTGTTTCAACCTTGTAAATCCTGTGACTCCTCATAAGGATTATCCTAGCCAAGATTTTGCTCAATTCAAATACAGTGATGTATTAACTCCTATAATCTGGAGAGATCAATCTTATTGATCTTAAATTAATTTTGATGATAATAAAAGTATTTGAGTATAATTTGTTATGCTACTAATATTATTTTTAAAGTTATGTAGCTTAAATTTTAAGTGCTCACCTTGTTTCAAGTGTTTCCATCGATTAAATGAAGCACCACCACTCAAGAATTTTATGAAGAGATTTTAGACTAGACATACCTTAAAAAGAAGGATAATGAGGATTAAAATAAAGTAAATTAGCAAATCTAGCCTAAAAATAAATTTAGAGAAGAAAGACTGTCAAAAATTTTATGGCACGTTTGGCACACAATTTGAGTTGACTAAGAGGATGTTTGAGCTGACTAAGTATCAGTAACAGAAAGTTAGATTTTTGATTGCAGGAGACTTAGTCGACTCAGATTCAGCTTAGCCGATCAAAATAGGATCTTAGTCGATTAAGTCAAAAAGTTAGTCGATTCAGTCTTAAAGGACAGCAGCAAGACAGAAAGGCTGATTTTTAAGCACTGTCCACTTAGCCGATTAAGTCAGAATTGGATCGATCAAGATAGAGGAGTTAGTCGACTTAGTGAAAAGTTAGTTGATCAAATTGCAATAAAGTAGTAAAAGACAGAGAGCCTATTTTTCAGTTGTCTCATATTTAACTTACTAAGAAGAATTTTGAGTCGACTAAATAAAGCACTAGTCGACTCAGAGAAAACTTAGTCTACTCAGTTACTATAATGGCTAGCTTTTTAATTTTGCATTTTTTCTACCCCATCTTATTTTCAACAACTAATTTGGTGTTTTCAACGATTAGGACATTAAATGAAGCCTCTCCAGATATCTTAGAATGGTGGGAAAGCCTTAGAATATAAATAGAATACTTATGAGCTTTGAATGAAACTTTTGAAACACTAATTGAAGAGTATTTAAGTCTACTTCAGTTAATTCATTATACGAGCCAATTTGTGAAGTGAAAGAAGAGTTTTTCAGAGAATATTCTATCCTTCCAATCATCCTAAAAGTGAAAGAAATTAAGGCACAAGTATTAAAGAGCTCCACTAACTTCTTTCAAGCATTCAAGGAGAAGAATCAAGCCAACAAGCATTCAACTCAAAATTCTTCTCTTAGGCTTCATAAAGTTTTTATTTTTAAACTCTTTTAATCTTATATTCATTGTGATTTTTTTTTTCAAGTTTCTTAGGATGAGAAATTTGGGTTAGTCCAAGCTTAGAGTTAGATGGTGTATTGATTTGATTGGTGAGCCAAGGTTAAAATCAATCAGGATTGATTGTTAGCCTGAAAAATAATTATTGTAAGATTGTAGTTGATGAGATTAGATTCAAACTAATTAGATTGAATTATGAATCTAAAGAAAACAATTGAACTATAATCAATTGAGTGATTATAGTTATTTTTCCTAATGGTTTACTTGGAAAGTGGATGTAGGTGTCGAGTTTGGTGCCTAAACACTATAAAAGCATTGTGTTTATGATTGTGTGATTTTTTTTTCATTATTCTCTTTCATTCCTTGTGTTTTAATCTATTCAACTTAGCACCTTGTAGTAAATTTAGCACAATTAAAGCTTAAATTTTTAAATATCTAATTCACCATCCCTTTGGGTAACCATCTTTGGGCAATAAGTGGCATCAGAGCAAGTTGCTTACTTGTTTCTTATTATTGTGATCTAAGGATTTTATGGCAAACCCAATTGAGACTTCATTGGTTGAGGGGCAATCGACTAATAGACCTTCGCTTTTCAATAGTACTAATTATACCTATTGAAAACTTAGAATGAGGATATTCATACAAGCACAAGATTTTGGCATATGGAATGTCATAACTCGGGGTCCA
Organism: Elaeis guineensis; assembly: GCF_000442705.2. Taxonomy (NCBI): domain Eukaryota; kingdom Viridiplantae; phylum Streptophyta; class Magnoliopsida; order Arecales; family Arecaceae; genus Elaeis; species Elaeis guineensis. The sequence continues at coordinate 52,206,398 of NC_026003.2, forward strand.
CACACACCCACTATGATAGTTGATGGAATATCCATTCCAAAGCTCGAAAAGGATTGGGATGAACATGATAAGAAACAAGCTCAATTAAATGCCAAAGCAATGAATATATTATATTGTGCTTTGGATGCAAATGAATTCAATCGTATATCAGCATGTTTATCTGTCAAAGAAATTTAGGATAGACTTGAGGTCACCTATAAGGGTACTAGTCAAGTCAAGAAATCTAAGATAAACATGTCGGTATACAAGTATGAGCTATTTAAAATAAAACCACATGAAACATCATCGAGATGTTCACTAGATTCATCGATATTCTAAATGATTTGAAAAATCTAGGTAGAGATTATACTAATAGTGATGTTGTTCGCAAGATTCTTAGATCTTTATTGAAAAATTGAAAGCTGAAGGTAATCGCTATTCAAAAGGCAAAGGACTTAAACTAGTTAGCCTTGGAGAAACTCATCGGATCGTTTATGATGCATGAGCTCAACATGAACCAAGGCAAGGAAGAAGAAATGAAAAAGAAAAAGTATAGCACTCAACAGTATAGCACTCAAGGTATAGCACTCAAGGTCGCTGTCATTCAAGATGTAGAGAGTGAGTCCAAAGAGTATAGCACTCAAGGTCGCTGTCATTCAAGATGTAGAGAGTGAGTCCAAAGAGGATTCAGATGAAGATGAAGAGATGGCGATGATCACAAGAAGATTCAAAAAGTTTATGAGAAGATGAAAAAGATTCAAACCAAAGAGAAGATTTAACAAAAGAGAAGGTAGCTAAGAGAAGAAAAAAGATAAAGAGAAAAAGTAACCTATTCGCTATGAATGCAAGAAGTCTGAATATTTCCAGATGGATTGCCCTATGTTGAAGAAAAGCTCCAAAAAGCCAAAGAAGAAGCTTACAAAGCAACATGGAGCAATGAGGAGAAGTCTTCTTCAAGTGATGAAGAATTTTAAAGAGAAAAAAAGACTAACCTTTGCCTTATGGCTCTAGAGGATAAGGTAAGTAATGATGATCTAATTTTTGAATTTACTTTTGAAGAGCTATATGATGCATTTAATGATTTGCTAAGTGATTTTAAAATACTATCTCATAAGAATAAAGAACTAAAGAAAGAGAATCAAACTTTAATTAAAGATAAGGCTAAAATAGAGGATGACTTAAAAGAATCGCAAACCAAATTAGATGAACTAATTAAAAAGAATGAATTACTACAAAAAGAGGTAAATAAACTAAAATCCATTGTAGATAGATTTACATTGAGTTCTCAAAACCTATAAATGCTCATTGAGAATCAAAAAATGGTTTTTGATAAAGTTGGGATAGGATACAACCCATTAAAAAAACAAAAATTATTAAAGAATATTTATACTAAATCTTAAAATCAAAATAAAAACATAACATGCTATAAATGCAACAAAATTGGACATAAATTTATTGAATGTAAAAGTCTTAATGCAAATAAGCAAAAGATAAAATAAATTTGAATTCCAAAAGAAACCATTTATGCGAATCCCCAGGGACCCAAGTTAGCTTGGATACCTAAATTTATTTGATTTACTTGTGTAGGCATGCTTGGTATCCGTGAGAGCAAAAAGAAGATGCAATCTTGATAGTAGATGTTCAAGGCACATGACGGGAGATAAATCATAATTTATCTCTCTTGAAGCAAAAGATGATGATGTGGTGACATTTGGAGATAATGGTAAAGAAAAAATCATTGATCTTGGTGATATCTTGATAGCACCCTCCACTATTACAAAAAATGTATTATTGGTTGAAGGTTTAATGCATAACCTACTTAGTATAAGTCAACTTTGTGATAAAGGTTTCAATGTTTCATTTAAATCATCTCATTGCATTGTAATTAGTTCATTTGATGGTAGCATTAAATTTATAGAAAAGAAACATGACAATATTTATATTGTTGATCTTGATGAACTTAAGAAAGAAAATATTGAATGTCTAGTTACTATAAATGCTAAAGTAAATGAATCTAGTTGGACTTGGCATAATAGATTAGGTCATATAAGCATGGATTTATTGATAAGATTAATAAAATTTGATTTGATAAAAGGTTTATCTAAAATAAATTTTGAAAAGGATAAGATTTGTAAAGCATGTCAACTTGGTAAACAAACAAAATCATCTTTCCAATCAAAAAATATTGTTTCAACTTGTAGACAATTAGAACTACTTCATATGGATTTGTTTGGACCAATATCAACTACTAGTTTAGGAGAAAAAAGCTATGATTTTGTAATTATTGATAATTTTTTAAGATTTACATGGGTACTTTTCTTAGCATATAAAGGTGAAGCTTTTGATATATTTGTTGATTTATTTAACAAAATAACAAAAGAAAAGGAATGTAATGTTTTGTATGTAAGAAGTGATTATGGCATCGAATTTGAAAATCAAAAATTTGAAAATCAAAAATTTGAAAATTTTTATTCTAAAAATAGAATTAACCATAATTTTTCTATATCTAGAACACCTCAATAAAATGGGATGGTAGAAAGAAAAAATAGAACCTTAATTGAAATGGTATGGACCATGCTTTGTAAATGCAACCTACCAAAATATTTTTGGATAGAAGCTATTAATACCGCATGCTATGTGCTAAATAGAGCACTAATAAGATTAATTTTAAAGAAAACCCTATATAAGCTTTACAAAGAAAAGAAGCCTAACATTTCATACTTCAAAATTTTTGGTTGTAAATATTTTACACTAATAAATGGTAAGGATAAACTAAAAAAATTTGATGCAAAATCTAATGAAGACATTTTTCTAGGCTATTCATCTCATAGTACATTATTTAGAGTGTTTAACAAGAGAACATTAATAGTAGAGGAGTTGGTGCATGTTACTTTTGATGAGACTAACTCTCTTAAGGCAAAAAAAGAAGAACTTGATGTGGATGTAAGAATTTTTGAAGAAAAATTAAAGGATATGACCATTGGAGACACTCCCTCTCAAGAAAAATATGGTCAAGAGCAAGATGATGAAGGAGAAGAGCTACAACTCCAAAATGAATAAGGTATATCAAATTTATCAAAAGAATGGAGGTATGATCACAATCACCCTAAGGAGTTAATTATTGGTGATCTATCTTATAGTGTTAAGACTAGAACATCACTTAAGGAAGCAATGAATCATTTTGTATTTGTATTATATTTAGAACCTAAAAATATAATAGAAGCTGAAAAGGATCCATATTGAATATTAGCAATGCCAGAGGAACTAAATCAATTCAAAAAAAATAAAGTTTGGGAATTAATTGAAAGACCTAAAAATTTCTTAATAATTAGAATAAAATGGGTTTTCAGGAATAACCTAGATAAGAAGGGCAATATAATTAAAAACAAGACTAGATTGGTTGCATAAGGATACAATCAGGAAGAAAGAATTGATTTTGATAAATCTTTTGCACCAGTTGCTAGACTTGAGGCTATTAGATTTCTCTTAACATTTTCTAGTTTTATGAATTTTAAACTTTTTCAAATGGATATAAAAGGTGCATTCTTGAATGGATTAATTGAAGAGGAAGTTTATGTAGAACAACTTTTGGATTTTGAAAATCAAAAAATGCCTAATCATATTTATAAACTTAAAAAGGTATTATATGGTCTAAAACAAGCACCTAGGGCTTGGTAGATAGATTAAGCAAATTTTCATTAGATAATGATTTTAAAAGAGAAAATGTAGATAAAACATTATTTGTAAAAAGAAAATTAAATGACTTATTGATAGTGCAATTGTATGTGGATGACATTATATTCGATGCTACTAATGAAGCTCTATGTAGAGATTTTGCTAGACTCATACAAGATGAGTTCGAGATGAGCATGATGGGAGAGCTCGACTTCTTCCTCGGGCTTCAGATCAAGCAATCTAATGAAGAGATCTTCATTAACCAAAGCAAGTACACAAGGAGATATTAAGAAAATTTGGGATGGAGAATGTCAAACAAAGTGGCACCCTCATGAGCACAAGCTGCAAGCTTGATCAAGATCCAAAAGAAAAAGCAATGGGTCACAAGCTATATCGAGGTATAATTAGATCCTTACTTTATTTAACTACAAATATGTTGGATATAATATTTAGTATATGTATGTGTGCATACTATCAATCAAATCCTAAGGAATCCCATGTAATGATAGTTAAAAAAATTTTTAGATACTTAATAAATACTCAAGATGTAGATTTGTGGTACTCTAAGCAATCTTCATTAAACTTAATTGGCTATAGTGATTCTGATTTTGCTAGTTGTTGTTTAAATAGGAAGAGTACAAGTAGTACATATCAATTTTTAGGAGTTAATTGGGTCTCACAGTTTAGCAAGAAACAAAACTCAGTAGCCTTGTTTATAGTGGAAGCTGAATACATTACTGCTGGGAATTATTGTGCTCGACTATTATGGATCAAATAATAACTAGAAGACTATGGCATTACTTGTAACAATATTTTTATTCGATGTGATAACACTAGTGCCATAAATTTGATCAAAAATTCTGTATTGCACTCAAGAACTAAATGTATAGAAGTTAGACATCATTTTATTAGGGATCATGTGTAAAACAATGATATAACTTTTGAACTTGTGCCAATAGAAAATCAAATTGCAGATATTTTTACTAAACCTCTAAATAAAGAGAGATTCTGTGCCATAAGAAAGAAATTGGGTTTATTTGATCCATATTGTTAAATTATTGAATGTGCTTATGTATTGAAATATTTGTTACAATGTAGTAAATGTTCTTAAATTATCTATGTTTAAACTCCATTAGAAAAAGCATGTCTCATTGTATCATTTTTAGCCTTGAAACCTTGAATGTTCAGTTTTGTGTTGGACTGAGCCGGCTAAGTTTTTCTTTTATGAAAAACTTAGTCGACTCAAACTTAATCTTAATCGACTAAGTTGTTGGGGATCCTATTTTTCAAATAGGATTTTTCGTCGGACTGTCACTGTTCCTCTCTAATTTCTTTCAAACCATTCTTGAGCCGCCTAACCTTAAAACCCTAGAAACCCTAGAATCCCTCTCTTAGAACCTTAATCCACTATATTTCTGGGAGGATGTTAGATCCATGGTGCCAAGGAAGTGGATTGCTTTGAGAAGGTTCGAACGTCAGGCAAAGCACCGTCATGATTGGCTTGAGTCTTCTCAGTCTGTTCTGCCACCTCCTCCAACCACCTCTGCTTTCTTCACCCTCTTTTTCAGTGGTTCCTTTACCTCCAGCAGCTCACACTCCACCTCCTCCTCATCCGGCTACTCCAGCTCCGTCATCATCACCAACTCTTATGCGATTTACTACCACCCCAGTTTAGCCCTCAGCACAGCCGATGCCATCACCTTCAAAGTTGATCCCATTTTCCTTAAGGGCTGTGACCATTAAAAGAAAAATAGATTTTGGATTTTTGGAGAAGGAAGGGTTTGAAATTGGTGAGTGCATTAAATTTCAAGGTTGGGAGTTTTTGTGCATCCTAGATCTACCTACATACCCTAATTTGGTGAGGAAATTCTATGGTAGTGCAAAAGTCAAGATCAATCTTTTTGAAACTAAGGTTAAGGGTGTAAAGATTTACCTAACTATTGGAAAATTGGGTCAATTATAGATAGCACCTTCAGCAGAGGTAGAAAAGCTTGATGATCGTGCCCAAGGGTTGTGTCTACTATTCGGTAGGAATGATGTACTTGAGTTTGAAGAAATTTTGGGCAAACACCTGTCTACTGAGCATTGCCTATTGTATCATATGGTCTGCAAGATTTTTCTTCTCCGGACTAGTAGATTTGACTATCTTACTAAAAATGATGTGAGGATTCTATATCATATTATGAAGAGAGAGAGCAGTTTAATTTTTTAGCCTTGATGATGAGGATAAGTAGGAAGCAAGATCAAGAGCCAAGCCTGCATTGCCTTATGGGAAGTTCCTCACCATAGTTTTTAGAGATTTTGGTGTAGACATGGAGGGTTGAAGGGAAGGAAAACTATTTCTCTTAGGATAGCCCAGATTGCATCAAAATTTTTTTTATCAATCTATATAATTAAGGATTAAATTCTTATCTGATTAGTAGTGGAACTAGAGATCAAATCTCTAAAAATCTGAAACAATCCTTCACGGAGGCCTGAAAGTGTAGACTTTCTATTTCGCATACACACCAGATGCTGCAGGAAAGTGGGATGAACTCCGATTAAATCATTTTTGCAGCCCAATCAAATGAGGAAAGAGAGGTGATAGTGTGATGCCTCACACCATTAAGGGGACACCCATAAGAGGGCCCATGGCAAGGGAGGAGGGGTGGCACCAAAGGGGATACGCCAAGGAGAGGAAGAAGGGCTTCTCTCTTCTCATGCCTCTCTCTCTCTCTTTCTCTCTTCTCTCAATCTGATTTGATTGCTATCCATCCATAGGTAGAGAGACCCTCTCTATTTATAGATAATTTTTATGATCAAATAAGTATAGAACTTTTAACTCAAACATACTTTAAATCAGTTTAATACTCATAAAAGAAGGACTTCTACATGAGATAGTATTGCCATCACATATGACAACCACATTGCATTCAATTCCTCACCCACATGGGACGCCCACAATGAGATAGCTTCTAGGTGTTGGTCGGCCCATAAGATAGGAGATTTTCAGTGCAAGTAGGATTTCTCATATTTCATCCAAATGGATCCGATTCGAATCTAATTCAAAGCTGGTTCGAAATAATTTCAAAAGGCTATCAATTTCAAATTCTTTAGGACTTTTGTACCAAGTCTAACATAAAATTTTAGACTCGATTAAGTCTAATTAATTCAGATCTAATTTATAATTAATTAATATTTAAATTCAATCTTTCATATGCTCCATGGATCATAGATCAAAAACTGTTCATCCTCGAGATCGAACTTGAACCTCATGTGTAGTGCTAGTTAGACATAGTCAACTCTTCAATCTCGTTTGATCCATAACTTAATTCTCAATCAAGTTAGCTTATATGTTCAATCAAATCAGGTACTTTCAAATTGGACATATAAACATAGATCAATACTTTTCTGGTTGTCTGACTTGTGTGTGACTCTATAGATTCAAATACTAAGTCGGTAGCATAGGAATCAATTGCTGTACTAATCGAGATACTATCTAGTGATGGTTCCCGACATTCAGATAGGTCGAATTATCATAAAGGAATATTCTAGAATCCTTGCACATGGTTATCACATAATTCATCCTTTTGACCCTGAATGCTTTAGGATGGTCTCAGGTTAACTGTCAACTGAGATTTCTTCATCCACATTATATTTCAACCTTTCAAATCTATCTCAAAGATTATCCCGATCAAGATTTTACTAAATTAAAATACAGCGATACATCAACTCCAATAATTTGGAGGGGCCAATCCCATCTTGATTTACACACAGACTTTGAAGTACTTGATTGTACCTAGTAGTCTTCCGTCACTGCATTAGAAATTTAGATAGTCTGGCATCAAAGCACAGTGAGTTGCTTGTAAGTCACTATGGTGATCTTGAAGTGAAATTTTTAGTACAGGGATAAAATAGTAATTTTAAAACTTTTTCAAAATTATTATTTTACAGTAGAAATTATTAATTAATCTAATTAATTAACATATCTTTATCCTACACTAGGATCTAAATATGATATATAGCATGCATGTATTTAAATTTGAAATTCAAATTTGAACAGTAAATAATTTACTGTTATGTGTTCAAACATAATATCTTTGCGCGGGTAGTTGATCACCGTAATCTGATCATCGTCGAAAAGATCTGATCATCGCAATGCAGCCACACAGTGTGTCTGGCCTCTGTAGATCATCCACACAAAGCTCCCGATCTGATCGGCTCCTCACGAGTGCTAGCTCGTTGTAGAGCCCTTTCGACGGCCGATGCTGATCGAACTCCTTCGATCGATGTCTGTCGATTCTTTGGATACTCTGAATCATCAGCAAACATGCTTGAGAGGTTGATGATATTCTCTCTTAAATTTGGTGGGCTCACGACACTCGTAGCTCACTTTCTCACTTTTCGAACCCTAGGCTGAAACCCTAGGATGCTCACAGAAGACCCTGCACCCACTCTCTTTCTTTCTTTCCTCTCGAAATGTTTTGAACTTTTCAAAAATATGCAGAAACCATCCTCACACCCTCTTTTCTTTTTCAGATTAGATTATGTGCATGCCCCAACTTTCTCCTCTTTTTAAAACAATGCAAGACGTGTCTTATCGCGTGAGAGGATAAAGATAAGTGGTTGCACATTTGAATTCAAATCGAATTTGAATTCAAATGCAAACCAACTCATCCCTATCCACTTGGGCGTGAGAAGAGAAGGGGTGTGGCTTCATTTGTGTATGGAGAAAATTCATGAGAAACTCTTTCTCGTGTATGATAAATGGCACACAAGATGGATAAGCATGAAGGCACAAGGGATAAGTTATCCATTCAAATTCAAACACCCTTTGAATTTGAATGGCTAACAAATCAAGTTTATCCAAAAATTGGCGCACAAGAGTGGGTGTGAGATGCCTTCTACGTGGGAGAAAATTCATGAGAAGTTGCTTCTCGTGAATTCAAATGGGCGCTGAAGAAGTGAGGTGGCGCAGGGAGAAAATCAAGGTGGTTTGAACCTAATTGAGCCAACCTAATTAAAATAGGTTAAGCACAATTAGACTAAATTAAACCCAACTTAATTAGGCTTAATTAGGCTTAATAAAATCTTAATCAAATCAAAAATTGACTAAGCCCAACCTCTGATCAAATCAGGGACCAAACCACTTCGACGATTAGGTCAACACTTAACCTAATCGGGTCAAACTCAACTGAATCCAATTCAATTGGACTTGATCCAAAAATAATTACTCAATAAAATTGAGTTAATTAGTAATTAAATTACTAATTAAATTTTTATAAATATTGAGTCCAAATCTGATGGACAATCGGGTATAAAAGTCCATCAATATGAAATCTTGATCGAAGAGTCCCAAACCAGTGGAACTCTTAACCCCGATACCCAAAATGTGTGGAACTCGTGATCAGAGAATCTTGATTTTCGATCACAGAGTTCCAGACATGTAGGACTCATAGTCCACGAGCATTAAGACTCTTCATCAGCCATCAGATTAGATAGAAACTTTTAATGTGTGTGACCCCGCATGTTCGAACCTAAGCCGGTAGCACAGGAACCAATTCCTGTACTAATCGAAGTGACCATCTAGCAATGGTACCTGACATCCGGATAGGTCGAATAGTCATAATCGCAATATTTAGAACCTATGTGAATATGGTTACTGTATAATTCATCCCTTTTGACCCCTATGTATAGGACGACTCAGGGTTAAACTGTCAACCCTGATTAGATCATCCGAATCGTGCTCAACTCAAACAGTCCTGTGACTCCTCACTAGGACTACCCTGACCAAGGTTTTGCTAAATTGAAACATGACTGTACACAGCTCTTGAACTGGAGTGATCAATCCCATCTTGACACACGCACCGACAAGTCAAGTACTTGACTACACCCAGCAGCCTTCCATCACTGAATTAGAAATTCAGGTAGTCCAGTGCTTAAGTGTAGTGAGTTGCCTGCAAGTCACCGTGGCGGTCTTAGATCGGAGGGACAGTAATACCCATATCCCATCGGAGCAAATCTTGACAGTAGAAATAGCTCCAGAGTCGGTCATGTTCAGTGCAGATGTATCCTTACATCTCACCTGTATGCCATACTAGTGTCTCCACACTCCTTGATTAAGAGGATAATCAATCCATATGGCACACAACGATCTATGCTTGATAAACATTATTGTCCTTGGTAACAACGTATCATTTGGTCACGAACAGGTTTAAGGACTAGATGACAAATCCTCCTTTATCGAGTCTAAATAGTCCTAAGGACTTCACCACAACACAGGAGTTCATTAGAAGATGAAACAATTTATGATGAAAATACTAAAATAATTTTTATTTATTTATAATTTATATATTAATATAAAAAAAAGTACAATCATCAACAGACTAACGATTGGCTTTGGGACACTATTCCCAACAATCTCCCACTTGGCCTAAAGCCAATCGGTGTAGTATCTAATACCCATCTTCGACTTGAAGTCGTCAAACTCCTTTACCGCAATGGCTTTAGTGAATGGGTCGGTCAGGTTCTCCTTTCCATCGATCTTCTGAAGGTCGACGTCTCCTCGATCCATGATTTTTTGGATGAGATGGTAGCGGCGCAGAATATGCTTCGTTCGCTGGTGTGCTTTCAATTTCTTCGCCTGAGCAATGGCTCCAGAGCTATCACAGTAGAGCAGAACTGGACCAACAAGGGAGGGTGCCACTCCGAGCTCGGTGATAAATTTTCTCAGCCACACCACTTCTTTGGCAGCATCTGATGCAGCGACATACTTCACCTCGCAAACTGAATCAGTCACTGTGTGCTGCTTGGAACTCTTCCAGTAGACAGCCCCACCATTAAGGGTAAAAATAAATCCCCACACACTCTTACTATCATCGTGATCAGACTAAAAACTAGAGTCTATAAACCCTATAAGTCTTAAGTTCGATTCACCATAAACAAGCCACTGGTCCTTAGTATTTCTTAAATACTTCAGGATGGTTTTAACAACCTTCCAGTGACTCTCCCCTGGATCAGATTGGTATCTACTCACTCCTCTAGTGAGTATGCCACATCTGGTCATGTTCATGTCATGGCATACATGATAGATCCCACTGCTGAAGCATATGAAATTCTATCTATACGCTCTCTCTCTTGAGGTGTTGTCGGACAATCCCTCTTCGAGAGAAAAATTCTATGGCCTATCAGTAGATAGCCTTTCTTGGAATTCTCCATGCTGAACCTTTTCAGCATAGTATCAATGTACGTAGACTGGGATAAGCCAAGCAACCTTTTAGATCTATCACTATAGATCCTCATCCCTAGGATGTAGGAAGCTTCTCCCAGATCCTTCATGGAGAATTGTGATGACAGTCAAATCTTTATTCCTTGTAATGCAGGGACATCATTCCCGATTAAGAGAATGTCATCCACATACAATACAAGAAATACTACTACTGGACCATTAGCCCACTTATAAATGCAGGGTTCTTCTCCGTTCTTAATGAAGCCATATGTCTTGATCATCTTATCAAAATGTATGTTCCAACTCCGGGATGCCTGCTTAAGTCCATAAATGGACCTCTGTAGCCTGCACACCTTAGACTCTTCTGTGGATGTGAACCCTTCAGGTTGTATCATATACCCCTTTTCATCCAGCTCTCCATTTATGAAAGTTGTTTTCACATCCATCTGCCAGACTTCATAGTCCAGATGGGCAGCTATCGCAAGCATAATCCGAATGGATTTGAGCATTGCCATAGGAGAAAACGTCTCGTCATAGTCTATACCATAACATTGACGATATCCCTTGGCAACCAGATGGGCTTTATAGGTCTCCATCTTTTCATTTGTGCCCCTCTTCCTCTTGAAGACCCACTTACATCCTATGGATTTTACTCCTTCGAGTGGGTCAACCAATGTCCACACATCGTTGACCTTCATGGACTCCATTTCGAATTTCATGGCTTCTAGCCATTTCTCAGAGTCAGATCTCTGCATTGCATCCATGTAGGTGATCGGATCCTCATCATTTTCATCAAGTTCGACAGGATCGCCATCCCGGACCAAGAAACCATAGTATCTATCTGATTGATGTGGTACTCTACCAGATCGCCTTAAGGGTGCAGGATCAATAGGCTCCAGATTTGATCTAACCAAATTCGGTTCAGGTTCAGCTACTTGTGTCAATTTTTTCACCTGTCGAACTTCCTCAAGTTCGACCTTAGAGGCAACAGTCCCTTCACCAAGGAACTCTTTTTCTAAAAAAATTGTCTTAAGGCTGACAAACACCTTTTGCTCATCAGCTAAGTAGAAATAATACCCTTTGATCTCTTTTGGGTACCCAATGAAATTACACTTGTCAGACTTAGGTCCAAGCTTATTCGTAATTAAACGTTTAACATAAGTCGGACACCCCCAAACCCTAAGGTATGAGAGTACTGGCCTACGTCCTATCCATATCTCATATGGTATTTTGGTTACAGACTTACTTGAAACTCTATTTAGAAGGTAACAAGCCGATTCGAGCGCATATCTCCAGAGAGAGATCGACAGACCAGCAAACCCCATCATGGATCGAACCATGTCCAACAAGGTCCGATTCCTCCTTTCAGACACACCATTATGCTGTGGTGTTCCAGGAGGAGTCCACTGAGAGAGAATTTTATTCTCTCCAAGATACGTCAGAAAATCATTGGAAAGGTATTCACCTCCTCGATCAGATCGAAGAGTTTTAATATACTTCCCAGTTTATTTTTCTACCTCATTTCGAAATAGTTTGAACATTTCAAACGACTCCAACTTATGCTTCATTAAGTAGACATACCCATACCTCGATAGGTCATCTGTGAAGGTTATGAAGTAGAAATATCCATCTCTTGCACTTGAGCTCATGGGTCCATATACATTAGAATATACCAGACCCAAGAGCTCACTGGCTCTCTCACCTTTTCTAGTAAAAAGTGACTTGGTCATCTTTCCAAGAAGACAGGACTCACAGGTTGGAAGTGATTCACAATCACCAACTTCAAGAATTCCTTCTTGAGCCAATCTGTTTATCCTGTTCTTATTGATATGACCTAGCCTACAATGCCAAAGATAGAATTTTGACACATTATCTATTCTAGGGCATTTACCAGAGGTTTGAACCACATTTACAGGCTGTGATAGTAAGTAAATTCTATTATTTAGTTATCCAACAAATATTGTAACACCATTCAAAATGATATTGCAAATATTTTTTTTTATTAAAAATTCATAACCGTACATAGCTAAAAGGCCTACAGAAATAATATTTAATAAAAAGCTTGGACAATAGTGACATTCACTCAGAATTATATTACAAGAATTGATTACAAGGTTCATGATTCCTAAAGCTAGAACTGAAACTTTGCTTCCATCTCCAACGTTCAGGAACCTCTCGCCGTCATCAAATCTTCTACTGACCTACAAACCCTGCATCGAATTACAAATATGATAAGGGCTTCCGGTATCTAATACCCAGGTAGTAGTATCATAAATGGAAAAGTTGTAAGGTGTTATCATATAATTACCTTGCTTCTTCTTCGATCTGTTCGGGTCCAGGGAGGCAATGTATAGAGGATAGTTCCTCTTCCAGTGCCCCTGCTTCTTGCAAAAGAAGCACTCCGCCTGGCTCTGGTTGGGCTTGTGCTTTTGGTTTGACCTTGTGCAGACGTCCCAGCATGCGACTGCACCTTCTTATTCTTCTTCTTCTTGTTCTTCTTCCCTTTCTTAAAGGGTCGATGACTAGAAGAAGACCCTCCCATAACATTCACCGACTCCTTATGGAGCTGGTGGTCCTTCTCAAAGTTCTGCAGCAACCCCAACAAGCCGTGGTAGTTCACTGCAGGCTTTGTCATTCAAAAATGAGTAAGGAAGGGGAGGAAGGACTTGGGCAAAGAATTAAGGATCGCATCCTTATCGAGCTGCTCGTGCAAGGGAAAGTCCAGTTTACTTAGGTGCTCAATCATTTCGATCATGTACAGTACATGATCGGTGACTGAGGCCCCATCCCTCATCCGAGTATTGAAAATGACATAACTAGTTTTGTGTCTTTCAACATCGTCAGGCGTGCCAAAAGAGTCGTTCAACATTTGAAGCATCTCCTGTGGCTGGGCGTTCTCGAACCTGCGGCTAAACTCATCATTCATTGCCGCCAGCATTATGCACTGAATGGTGGTGCGGTCGTTGAGCCACTTCTGGTAAGTATCTTGGACCGTCCCTCTAGCATTCGGGGCTGGCTCCTTGGGTGCCGAATCTGTTACTATATAGAGGATCCACTCATGCTCAAGGATAATTTTTAATTTTTGATACCAGCTATCGAAATTAGGTCCCATGAGCTTGTCATTATCTAATAATGACCGAAGCGACAGGGTAGTGGCCATAGCTGCATAAAGGAAAACCAGACCTCTATTAGTATATAAATTATTAATACTAAAGACTTGGACTTTAGTCTAAAGTTTTTTCCAATATTTTTACGAACTAGTAGCCTCAACCTTCAATTCGAGGAATTACTTTAATTCCTTAGTGGGTACTAGAATCCACATAGACTACACACGAGCCCAACTTTGGTTGGTCAACCCATGTACATCTATGGGTAGGTTCATAACCAGTTGTTTCTTTAAACAACTTCTAGTAATTAATTTTGCCCCAGAACCTAATCAGTAGGCTTTGGCCTCCACTGAAAAGATTTGGTTAGGTCCAACCATTAACATGACTTTATTTGGTGAATCAGATCAATAAATGATCAGACCCAACTTTGGCTGGCCAACCTGACCACCATCAGAAAGACTCAACCAAATTATCATACTATGAATGATAATTCCATTAGTCAATAAGCACCAGCCTTTGGGCCTCCAGTGATTATTAAACTAATGGACTCATTATCACTCACTTAATGGGAGGCTATGACTTAGTTATCACTATAACTTAATCATTTTAGGGATCTAATAATTTTTAAGAATTTTATTAAAAGATAGAAGAGAAGAAATTAACCAACCAATTTCAATCCTCCCACTGACTTCACCAAGTCAGATTAAAAAAGATTTAATTAAAGCCGACATCAGGAGTACCTAAATCAGTTACACTGATTTACCTAATGACATGGGTGAGCCCTAATCACCAAGTGATCTAATCAAAACCTAACTCACCAGGTTGGCTAGGTAAGTGAGATCAGTGGTGGGGATATGCCATTAACTCGTTAGAGATCGAATCAATGCGAGTAGCTCCCTCTTAAGAACCACTGGTCAAACTGTCGAACTTACCTTAGACACCAACCGGTTCATTAGTTTTAATTTGATCAACTTAGTAAATAGGGTTCTCCCGCGTAGCCATGAATTAAGTCCATCTTGGTCTAGTTAAAGACATGGACCCATTCAACTACAACTATTGAAGTTGAGTCTAGAGTGTCCTTGACCTAATCTAATTCAACTTTTGATTAGATTTGATCAATTACTCTAATTTAGTCTATTTCTTTAAGCTAACCTTAGGTCTAACCCAATTATGAACCTAATCCATCTAACCTATTGACCCACAAGTTTATGCAATTGTCTTAGGTCTTAATTCACAATTCTAGACCAACTTGACAACACTTAATTCTTTTAATTAAGTATTTGGGCTGATGGGTCAGGGTTTGGCATTTCGAAACTAATTTTCAAATTTGAAAGGTTTTATTTTCTGTTCACCAAATATGTTGACTCATTTCACAAATAGATCAGCAATTTCATAAATAGCAATCCTATTGCTAATTACATAACAGAAAATAACTCAATCAAAATAAATCATGAATATTCCTTTAGATCTAATCTAATCATTCATGATAAATTTTACAATTGAACCTTTACAATTAAGTCCTTTCGCTGCTTCATCTATATGGGATATAATTGCAGCGGCACCCCTACGGCCATAGGAGAACCCCATCGAATGGGAGGAGAGGGCCTTTAAACCCTACTTTTCTCCTATGATCGGACGACCATGGCAACCAACCTAATTAGATTACTTGCTACTTGGATCAAGTATATCTAAATATACCAATTTCAAAATTTAAATTTCAAATTTCAAATTTAAATTTTGAATTTTAAATTTCAAACAAATTTTAAATTTCAAATTTTTGAATTTTAAATTTTAAATTTTAAATTTTGAATTTTAAATTTGAAATTTCAACCAAATTTCAAATTTCAAATTTCAAATTTTTAAATTTTGAATTTTGAATTTCAAATTTTAAAATTCAAAATTCAAATTTTGAATTTCAAATTTTTGAATTTTGAATTTCGTACAACTTTCAAAATTTAAATTTTAAATTTTGAATTTCAAATTTAAAATTTAAACTTTTAGATTACAATTTAATCTATGTATGCAAATATATATATCATATTTTAGAACCCACTCTGATACCATTTGAAGTAAAATTTTTAGTGCAGGGGTAAAATGGTAATTTTAAAACTTTTTCAAAATCACTATTTTACAGTGAAAATTATTAATTAATCTAATTAATTAATATATCTTTGTCCTACATTAGGATCTAAATATGATATATAGCATGCATGCATTTAAATTTAAAATTCAAATTTGAACAGTAAATAATTTACTGTTATGTGTTCAAAACACAATACCTTTGTGCGGGTAGTCGATCACCGTAATCTGATCACCATCAGGAGGATCTGATCATTGCAATGCAGCCACACAGTATGTCTGGCCTCTGTAGATCATCCACACGAAGCTCCCGATCTGATCGGTGCTAGCTCATTGTAGAGCCCTTTCGACGGCCGATGCTGATCGAACTCCTTCGATCGATGTCTGTCGATTTCTCAGATACTCTGGATCATCAGCAAATATGCTTGAGAGGTTGATATGCTCTCCCTTAAATTTGATGGGTTTACGACACTCGTAGCTCACTTTCTCACTTCCCGAATCCCAGGCTGAAACCCTAGGATGCTCACAGAAGACCCTGTGCCCACTCTCTTTCTTTCTTTCCTCTCGGAATGTTTTGAACTTTTCAAAAATATGCAGGAACCTTTCTCAAGCCCTTTTTTCTTTTTCAGATCAGATTATGTGCATGCCCCAACTTTCTCCTCTTTTTAAAACAATTCAAGACGTGTCTTATCCACGTGAAAGGATAAAGATAAGTGGTTGCACATTTGAATTCAAATCGAATTTGAATTCAAATGCAAACCAACTCATCCCTATCCACTTGGGCATGAGAAGAGAAGGGGCATGGCTTCATTTGTGCATGGAGAAAATTCATGAGAAACTCTTTCTCGTGTATGATAAGTGGTGCACAAGATGGATAAGCATGAAGGCGCAAGGGATAAGTTATCCATTCAAATTCAAACACCCTTTGAATTTGAATGGCTAACAAATCAAGTTTATCCAAAAATTGGTGCACAAGAGTGGGCGTGAGATGCCTTCTGCATGAGAGAAAATTCATGAGAAGTTGCTTCTCGTGAATTCAAATGGGCACTGAAGAAGTGAGGTGGCGCAGGGAGAAATATCAAGGTGGTTTGAACCTAATTGAGCCAACCTAATCAAAATAGGTTAAGCACAATTAGACTAAATTAAACCCAACTTAATTAGGCTTAATTAAGCTCAATAAAATCTTAATCAAATCAAGAATTGACTAAGCCCAACCTCTGATTAAATCAGGGACCAAACCACTTCGATGATTAGGTCAACACTTAACCTAATCGGGTCAAACTCAACTGAATCCAATTCAATTGGATTTGATCCAAAAATAATTACTCAATTAAATTAAGTTAATTAGTGATTAAATTACTAATTAAACCTCTCATAAATACTGAGTCTAAATTCAATGGTCAATCGGGTATCAAAGTCCATCGATATGAAACCTTGATTGAAGAGTCCCAAACCAGTGGGACTCTTGACCCCGGTACCCAAAATGTGTGAAACTCATGATCAGGGAATTCTGATTCTCGATCATAGAGTCTCAGATATGTAGGACTCATAGTCTATGAGCATTAAGACTCTTCATCAGCCATCAGATCAGATAGGAACTTCTAATGTGTGTGACCCTGTAGGTTCAAACCTACGTCGGAAGCACAGGAACCAATTCCTGTACTAATCAAAGTGACCATCTAGCAATGGTACCTGATGTCCGGATAGGTCGAATAGTCACAATCATAATATTCAGAACCTACGTAAATATGGTTACTGTATAATTCATCCCTTTTGACCCCTGTGTATAGGACGACTCAGGGTTAAACTGTCAACCCTGATTAGATCATCTGAATCGTGCTCAACTCAAACAGTCCTGTGACTCCTCACTAGGACTACCCTGGCCAAGATTTTGTTAAATTAAAATACGACTGTACACCACTCCTGAACTGGAGTGGTCAATCCCATCTTGACACACGCACCGACAAGTCAAGTACTTGACTACACCCAGCTGCCTTCCATCACTGAATTAGAAATTCAGGTAGTCCAGTGTCTCAGTGTAGTGAGTTGCCTGCAAATCACTGTGACGGTCTCAAGTCGGAGGGACAATTATACCCATATTCCATCGGAGCAAATCTTGACAGTAGAAATAGCTCCAGAGTCGGTCACATTTAGTGTAGATGTACCCTTATATCTCACCTGTATGCCATACCAGTGTCTCCACACTCCTTGGTTAAGAGGACAACCAACCCATATGGCACACAACGACCTATGCTTGATAAACATTGTTGTCCTTGGTAACAACGTATCATTTGGTCGCGAACAGGTTTAAGGACTAAACGACAAATCCTCCTTTGTCGAGTCTAAATAGTCCTAAGGACTTCACCACAACACAGGAGTTTATTAGAAGATGAAACAATTTCTGATAAAAATATCAAAATAACTTTTATTTATTTATAATTTATATACTAATACAAAAAGAAGCATAACCGTCAACAGACTGACGATTGGCTTTGGGATACTATTCCCAACAGATCTCAGGTCTAAAGGATACTTATGTCCATGTGCTTCGCAAGCAACTCTTGACAGCAGAATGCTTAGCAGGTGAGTCATCTGTTTAGTGATGATGTACTCCTACATCTCACCTGTATGCCATACCAGTGTCATCACACTCCTTAATTAAGAGGACAATCAATCCATATGGCACACAATGACCTTCACTTGATAAACATTACTATCTTATATTGACGTATCATTTGGTTACGAACATATTTAAAAACTATACGACAAATTCTCTCTTTATTGTACACTAACATAGTTCTAAAGACTTCATCACAACACGAGTTCAAAGAAGATGTAACTTTGTGATGAAAAATACTAGAATAACTAGTATTCATTAATCAATAATTTATATACAAGGATGAACTCAATCATCACATGATTGGCTTTAGGATACAATTTCCAACAACTCCCACTTGGACTAAAGCCAATCGGGGTAGTATTTTATGCCTATCTTCCATTTGAAGTCATCGAACTCTGTGATCCCGAGATCTTTAGTGAAGGGATCAGCTAGATTCTCTTTTCTGTCGATCTTCTAAAGCTCGACGTCATCTTGGTTCATGATCTCTCATACTAGGTGATAGTGATGCAGAATATGTTGTAGCATCTGATGCAGCATTGTATTCTACTTCGCATACAGAATCGATTACAGTATATTGCTTGAAACTCTTCCAGCATACAGCTCTTCCATTTAGAGTAAATACATAGCTCGACATGCTTCTACTATCATCACAATCTGACTGAAAACTGGAATCAGTATATCCCATAAGTTTTAGGTCAGTGTTGCCATAGATAAGCCATTGATCTTTAGTATTTCTTAAATACTTAAGAATTGCTTTCGCAATTGATCAATACTTCTCATCCGGATCAGATTGGTACCTACTTACTATCCCTAGTGAATAGGCCACATCTACACATCATAGCGTACATGATAGATTCCACTATCAAAGCATATGGTATTCTACTCATATGCTCTCTCTCCTCAAGAGTTGTTGGACAATCTTTCTTGGAGAGAGTAATCCCATGGCCTATCGAAAGATAGCCTTTCTTGAAATTATCCATGTTGAACTACTTCAACAAGATATCAATGTACGTGGATTGGGACAATCCAAGTAACCTTTTAGATCTATCCCTATAGATCTTTATCTCTAGGATATAGGAAGCTTCTCCCAAGTTCTTCATGGAGAACTATGATGATAACCACAGGTTCACACTCTGTAAAGCCAGGATATCATTTTCTAGTAATAGTACATCATTCACATACAGTACGAGGAAGATAACTATAGAATCGGAAGCCCACTTGTAAATGCAAGGCTCTTTCCATTCCTAACGAAGCCATACGTTTTGATCACCTTATCAAAATGCATGTTTTAACTCTTAGATGTCTGCTTAAGTCCATAAATAGACCTGTTCAGCTTGCACACTTTCGACTCATTTGTGTATGTGAACCTTTCAGGCTGTATCATATACATCTATTCTTCCAGCTTTCCATTAAGGAATGCAGTTTTGACATCTATTTGCCAGATCTCATAATCTAAGTGTGCAGCGATAACAAGCGTAATCTGAATGAACTTGAGCATTATCACAGGAGAGAACATCTCATCATAGTCAATACCATAATACTAATGGTAACCTTTGATAACTAGATTAGCTTTATATTGGAAAATGTATCCCAAAAACCAATCGTCAGCCTATTGACGGTTTAATAAATAAAATATATTTAGCATTTTCATCATAAGCATTCATCTTCTAATGAACTCTGTTGTTATGATGAAGTTCTTAGGACTATTTAGATTCGATAAAGAGAGAATTTATCGATTAGTCCTTAAAACTGTTCATGACCAAATGATAGGCTGTTAATAAGGATGATAGCTTCTATCAAGCATAGGTCACTGTAGGCCATATGGGTTGGTTGTCCTCTTAACCAAAGAGTGTGGAGACACTGATATGGCATACAGGTGAGATATAAGGGTACATCATCATTGAACATGACCAATTCTAGAGTATTTTGCTGTCGAGAATGTCTCTGATGGGATATAGGTATAAGTATCCCTTAGACCTGAGATCACCTCAGTGACTTGCAAGCAACTCACTGTGCTTTGGTACTGGACTAACTGAATTTTTAATTTAGTGACGGAAGGCTTCTGGGCACAGTCAAGTACTTGCGAAGTCAGAGTGTGATCGAGATGGGATTGACCACTCCAAGAGTTGGAGAAGAATGAGTTACTGTATTTCAATTTAGCAAAACCTTAGCCAGGATAATCCATCAGATGGATTTGATATTTTGAAATACAATGTGGATAACCTAATCAGAGTTGACAGTTGAACTCTGAGGTATCCTATGATCATTTTGGTCAAGGGATAAATTATATGGAAACTATATCCGCATGGGTTCTAAAGATGTTGTTTTACACATTCGACCTATCCGGTCATCGGGTATCATTGCTAGATGATCACTTCGATTGGTATAAAAATTTATTTTTATACTACCAGCTTACGTTCGGACCTATGAGATCACACACATTAGAGTTCATGATCCGATCGGATGGTTGATCAATGATTAAGAATCGTTCTAGGTTAAATGATCAATACGATTGACATTTAACCTAGTGCAAGTGTTGCAGGAGGATCGATTAGCAATTCGATTACTAATTGGCTTAATTTGATTAAGCCAATGATGAGATTAAGTCTAATTGAATATGATTTAATTAGATTTAGTTTGGACTTGATTGATCAAGTTTAATTGGTTTATTGGATAAGCCAAGTGCAAGAAAAAAACTAGTCCTAGTTCAATTAGGATTTGGGTCAACTTAATTTTTAATTTGATTAGAAAATTAAATCAGATTTAAATCTAATTTAATTTGATTAAATTAAATTTTTAATTAAGTTAAAACCTATTTTAATTAGATTAATCTAATTTTAGTTCGATTTGATTTGAGAAATCAAATTAAAACAAGTCATAAGATAGAATCCTAGTAAGACTAGGATTCCACCTTACGCCACATAAGCCCCCCATGCCTTCTCTCTTATTCCACACTACCTCTTATTTTATGCGACAAAAGCTCTCTCCCAGGTCTTTCCTATGTCCAAAAGGTTTTCTCTCTTCTTTCTTACATGAAAAGTAGTTGTGGATCAAATCAAAGTAGGAATAAATTTGGATTTCAAATTCTATGAGATAGAGTTTTAGAAATTCAAAACTCTTTCCTTTTTGCATCGAATTTATCCAATTTTTTTTTGAGATTTTCATGGATTTTAGGGCACATATTATACACCTTTTGCTAGTGGTCCATGTATGAAAATAAGAGGAGGAGCCCAAGAGTTGGGTGCCTCTTATCTTGCCATGTTTGGATAAGCCTTGACTCGATATTTGACCTAGACAAGGACTCTATCATATCTCTCTCTATAAAATGAGTTTTTTTATAAAATTTTTGAAGAACATAGAGATTTAAGAGACCTTTGGGGCATCCAAAAATCAGAGAGAAAGATCTTTGGTTCGTAGAGATATAATAGACACAAGACAGGGTGTCTAGGAGAGAGTAAAAGAGAAGAAGAAGAGGGCCTTCTTCTAGGATTGTTAGTTTCATCTCTTCCCTTCCTCCATCTTAAGTTTTCTGAGAGCAT
This sequence comes from Elaeis guineensis, assembly GCF_000442705.2. Taxonomy (NCBI): domain Eukaryota; kingdom Viridiplantae; phylum Streptophyta; class Magnoliopsida; order Arecales; family Arecaceae; genus Elaeis; species Elaeis guineensis. Next base: position 52,228,604 of record NC_026003.2, read on the forward strand.
CTCAGATCTAAAACTTCTCCTCCTACTCATCTTTGAAAGAGTCCAAATCAAGAAGAAGGAGGCACCTGATCAACTATCGAAGAAGGATCAGTGCAGTACTAGCATACTGTGCTGATTTCCTGAAGCAGAACTTCTGGTCGAGATTCGTGGGCTCGTGTGGATGACTCCTAGAGACCGGATGTGTATGCGGTTTGCAACATCATCCTCAAGCCCGGATCAGCAAGGTTAGAACGTCTAACTTGCAAGGTAATAGATCTGATCTATTGTTTAATACATACATTAGATGTAGTATAGAAACATGTTGATATGATCAACATGTAGTTCATGCTCTATATATTTTAATTTTTGATTTAATGCTATGTAAAATCATGTAATAGGATCTTAGATCTAGAGATTCTCTAGTTTTGAAAAATAAATTTTGATTTATTTTAGTCCTCCGCTGTCTGATCTTGAAAAAGTTTTAAGATCTAACCCTGAAACCCTAGATCTGGTTCCTACACTTTATAGGTCTCTACCTCTCCGTCCGCTCCTCTTTTCTTCTTAAAAATCTATTTACACCTATTGGTGTAAAATTTTGCTGACGTTGGAGAAGCTGGAGTTGAGATGACCACATCCATCGTCGGGACTTGCAAGGAAAGTCTAAACCGGAGTTGGGGGTGCTCCGACAAGACCCTCCGACGTTCAAGTCAGTACTCTGCTTCAACAGAAATGGAGTGCTCGAGTGAAAATTTTAGCAGAGTTTCGAGATAGAGTTTAGAGCTTAGAGAAGAACGTATCTGGGAGTCCCTTTTTATAGACAGAGAGTGTAACTGATTGACAGCGATGTCTGTAACCACCTGGTAGTGGGCTGTCCAGGGCCACGCAGAGTTTGTTACGGAGAGTAATGGCATCAGGGGGCCGTTCAGGGTCACGTGGAGTTTGTTACGGAGAGTGGAGTGGTGTCTGTTATCGCGACTTGCCAGAGAGTGGTGAGCCATGCGGAATTCGTTACAGAGTGAGTAGGGTAGTGGCTGTTGTCGTGACTTGCCAAAGAGTGGTGGAGCCATACGGAATCCGTTACAGAGTGTGGAGTAGGGTAGTGGCCATTGTTGTGACTTACCACAGAGTTCGGATCTATCGACTGAAGCTCGACTGGGATGTCTGATGGAGCGGAATGGCTCTCTGTCTCATCAATCCAGGAGAAGCTCGGATGTTTTCGAGGTTGCGACAGGTCTACTATTGTTGGGTGCCTAGAGCACTAATGCTGCAGGCGGGAACCATCTGCTGTAGAAGCTCGGACAGGGACTTTCTATTGGAGAAGTTTGGTTTGATGAGGAATCCGGCAAAGGGTCGACCGGCAGTGGACTTCGGATGGCGTTGGGGAGGTTCATCCACTGGAGGAGTCTGGAGGATCCTGTGGAAGTCCAGTTGGCGTTGTTGAAGTCTGGCTGATACTATTGAAGGTTGATGGCTGGAGAGGTACGACAGACATCGAAGATGGTCGGCTGTTGTAGAAATCCAGCTGCTGGAGCTCATCTATTATAGAAGTTCGTCGGAATCCATCCGCTATGGAAGTTCAGATGAAGTTCGATTCTTGTAGAAGGCTGAAAGGAGGCCGCTTATTGTAGAAGCTCGGTCGAAGATCGATTATCGTGGAAGCTCGGAGTAGTGACCTGACCAGTGGAGCTTGTCCCATTGTAGAAGCTCGTCTGGGATCCACCCACTGTAGGAGCTCGATTGGGATCCGACTATGAAGGAGCTCGGCTGAAGTCTGCTTGTAATAGAAGTTCAGAAGGAATTTATTTACAATAGAGGCTCGGATAGAATTCGCTTACAGTAGAGATCCGGAGTAGACCTCCTGCAGTAGAAGTTCGGAGTAGACTGCTCGTAGTAGAATTTTGGAGTAGACCGCTTGTAGTAGAAGTTCGAAATAGATCGCTTGTAGTAGAAGTTCGGAGTAGACCGCTTGTAGTAGAAGTTCGGAGTAGACCGCTTGTAGTAGAAGTTCGGAGTAGACCGCTTGCAGTAGGAGTTTGGCTGAAATCTGATCCTCGTAGGAGCTCGGATAGAATCCAAAAGGTGGTCGACTGTCGTAGAAACTTGGATGGAATCTGGTTACTATAGAAATCCCATTGTCGGAGAAGGTCAGACACTAACGAAGTCCGGAAGAAGTTCGGAGTAGAGTCATCTATGGTCGGAAGAAGTCTGGAAGGAATTTCGCGAATAGTCGATCACTGTAGAAAATCGATCGATAGCGGAGTTCAGAGGATGTTTGGAGCAATCTGGTGGATGAATGGAGAAGCTCATGGCTGGAGAAGCCCGGATGGCATTATGGAAACTCAGACGGTCATGGGAGTTCGAAAAGATGCCACACAAGATCGAAAGTCGGAAAAGCCCTGGAAGGGTCGGCCTTTTACAAACTTTGGCTGGGGATATTTTATACCCAACACTAGTCTCCCTCCTTCTGAATTTGGATTTCGAATGAAGGAAGTACAGAGAAATTCTCACAGTCGAAGTTGCCTCCCTTGATTTTCGCACTCGGTGGTTTCCAGATATTTTGGCGCTTGACGCGCTGGTGCCAGAGCCTTTTCAAATCGAGGCGATCCGAAAAGATTTTTTCAAAATTCCCATTGAAGCGCTGCCCTAGGTATGGTGCAATAATAATTTTATCAGTTGTCGGCCACTTTCAGCCACCTACCACGGTGAGTGGGCCACGCGGTGGTTATAGATTGGCTAGAGGAGACCTGCAGTCATTATTGCATCAGACCCCGTCGCCTATTTAAACCCACCTCCCCCCTTCGGGGATCTCACTTTGCATGGGAGTTTCTTCGATCCCTCCTTCTTCCTGAGAGTTCCGTTCTTCCTCAGCATCCTTCTCGGCCTTAGGCATTCTTCGAGTCATCCCTATCTCTGCATCTCTGCATCCCTCAGACCAGCCTAGGTTAGCTCTAGAACTTTCTCTGTTTCTGCGGCTATGTTTCTAGACTGTGCTGATCCTTCTTCATTGCAGATATGGGCACAGATGCGGCTCGGATGTTAGCCAAGAGTCTCAAAGCCCACAAGAGGAAGGTGCTGCAACTTTCGGATCGGCAAAGAAGGCGAGGGTAGAAGAGATAGATCCGGCCGTGTTTCGCATTGATCACCCAGAGCCCGCGCTTGTGGCACATCTTCGACCGTGAGTACTTCTCGATCCTATGGAAGGGGGAAGCCAAAGGGAGACTAAAAGAAGAAGTTAGAAAGAAGAGGAAATCTGATCTCAGAAAGAAGGTCATGCATACCGTCATTGTGAGGCAGCGAAAGCCATGGCACAGAAAGGATGGCATTTATATATATTTTGAAGATAATGCTGGAGTAATTGTTAATCCAAAGGGAGACTAGAAGAAGAAGTCAGGTACTTAAAGCAATCCTCGACGATGGCTGGAATCGAGAGTTTGAAGTCTGATGGTACCGAGCTTCTTTGGAGCTCTTTTACCTTTTATTCTATGTATTCCTTTCCTTTCTTGTTGCCCCCTTTTTTTTTTTTTGGCCTTCAAAGGCTTTGTAACGTGCACTTTACTAATGAAATGAAAAGAAAATTTTTCGTTACCTTATCCCTTCTTGTATTAAGTTGTCGTTTACCAAACTTTTTTTGTCTTCCGTCTTGTTCGACGTCGGCGTTGTTTGTAGGTTTCTGATCGCCGCCGTGTTGATTTTCCCTTTTTGTTCATGACCGTCGGTCTTTTCGAGGCCATTTGAGTTTGACGCTTCCTCTCGGTGCTCGAGCTTGGGGGCCCGAACTTCTCGTTACCTTGAGGAAGTCAATTTTTCTTCGGCCTGTGTTGAGTTCCCTCTTAGCGACTGAGGGTTTTTGATAAGAGTCTCCTTCCTTATTGAGACGAGGTCCCTTGTGTCTTTGATGTAGTTTGTTTTTCACTTATCATTGGTGTAGTTCGTCGCTTTCCCTTTTCATCTCCCCCCCTTTTTTTTCTCTTTACATTTGGGCGAGGATTTTTCCTCTGCTTTTAACGAGGTCGTGGGAGTGTAGAGGAGCCGTTGAGGAGGCTTTCCTCCTCATCTGGTCTTGATCGATCGGGTCTTCATTTGTGTCAGACGAGGTTCTCCTCCTGTTCTCGACGTAGTCAATTTTAGTTCATGTTAGAATGAGATTCTCCTCCTGTTCCTAACAGAGCTATGGGGGCACGTAAGGGCCGTTGCAAGGGCCTCTTCTCTCATCCGATCTCTGAATAATCGGGCCTTTGACTTTGCTCATGTTAGGATGAGGTTCTCCTCTTGTTCCTAACATGGTTGTGGGGGCACATAAGGACCGTTGTAAGGATCTCTCCCCCCATCCGGTCTCTGGATAATCGGGCCCTCGACTTTGCTCATGTTAGGATGAGGTTCTCCTCCTATTCCTAACATGGCTGTGGGGGCACATAAAGACCGTTGTAAGGGCCTCTCCCTCCATCCAGTCTTAAAATAATCGGGCCTTCGACTTTGCTCATGTTAGGACGAGGTTCTCCTCCTATTCCTAACATGGCTGTGGGGGCACATAAGGGCCGTTGTAAGGGCCTCTCCCCCATCCGGTCTTAAAATAATCAGGCCTTTGACTTTGCTCATGTTAGGATGAGGTTCTCCTCTTGTTCCTAACATAGCTGTGGGGGCACATAAGGGTCGTTGTAAGGGCCTCTCCCCCCATCCGGTCTTAAAATAATCGGGCCTTCGACTTTGCTCATGTTAGGACGAGGTTCTCCTCCTGTTCCTAACATGACTGTGGGGGCACATAAGGGCTGTTGTAAGGGCCTCTCCCCCCATCCAGTCTTAAAATAACCGAGCCTTCGACTTTGCTCATGTTAGGATGAGGTTCTCCTCCTGTTTCTAACATGGCTGTGGAGGCACATAAGGGCCATTGTAAGGGCCTCTCCCCCCATCTGGTCTTAAAATAATCGGGTCTTCGACTTTGCTCATGTTAGGATGAGGTTCTCCTCCTGTTCCTAACATGGCTATGGGGGCATATAAGGGTCATTGTAAGGGCCTCTACCTCTATCCGATCTTTAAGTAACCGGGCCTTCGACTTAGCTCGTGTTAGGATGAGATCCTCCTCCTGTTCCTAACACGCTTAGTTTCGATTGTCGGAAGGAGCTACTCCTTGTCATTATGAGCTCATGCCAAAAGAAAAGATATGCAAATATGAAAGAAACTTTTATTTAAGGTAAAGTTATTAGTAATACATTCATAGATTTTTCGAGTTCCATGGTCGCGGAAGGTCTGCTCCTTCGAGCTCTTTCAAATAGTATGTTCCAGGCCGAACCACCTCCCTGACTTCATACGGGCCTTCCCAGTTAGGGGTGAGTTTTCCTTGATTCTGAGATTGTGAGACAGCGGCTCACCGAAGTACTAAATCCTCCGCTCTGAAGGCCTTGCTCTTGACCCGGGAGTTGTAGTAGCGGGCCACTTTCTGCCTATAGACAGCCATCCGAACTTGAGCTGTCTCCCGCTTCTCTTCTAATAAGTCGACATTGGCTTTGAGATCCTGTGAGTTACGCTGCTCGTCGAATGCCACAACTTGCGTCGATGGGAGTTTGAGTTCGATAGGGATTACGGCTTCTGTTTCGAAGGCTAAGGCAAAGGGGGGTCTCCCCTGTGGGCAGTCTTTGGGTAGTTCGGTATGCCCACAACACATGATAAGGCTCATCTACCCAAGTTTCCTTTGCTCTTTCAAGTCTCGCCTTGATCCCTTGCAGCAGAGTCCTGTTAGTAACCTCGGCTTCACCGTTTGCTTGTGGATGGGCTACTGATGTGAAGTTGTGGGAGATATTTAGGTCCTCACAAAATTCAGCAAACCTTGCCCCAGCAAATTATCGCCCGTTATCAGTAATGAGAGTTCTAGGTAGGTCGAACCTACAGACAATCGACTTCCAAATGAAGTCCTGCACCTTAGCTTCTGTAATTTTTGCCAAAGGTTCAGCTTCGACCCACTTGGTGAAGTAGTCAATTGCCACCAGGAGAAACTTCCGCTGCCCGAATGCCATGGGAAAAGGCCCGAGGATATCCATCCCCCATTGTGCGAATGGCCATGGGGCACTCAAGGGTGTAAGTTTGGAGGCGGGTTTCCTTTGGATATTTGCATATCTTTGACAACGATCACACCTTCTGACATATTCGATGGAGTCGTGGTGCATGGTAGGCCAGTAATAGCCTTGTCGGAGCAGCTTGTGGGACAAAGATCTGGCCCCCAGGTGACTTCCACAGACTCCCTCATGTACCTCCCACAAGACAAAGTTGGTCTTAGAAGGCTGGAGATATTTCAAAAGGGACAAAGAGTACGATCTCTTGTACAGCTTGCCTTCATAAAGAATATATCAGGAGGTCTGGTTCCTAAGCTTCCGAGCTTCTTTTGCATCAGGAGGAAGAACCCCATCCTTGAGGTATGCAACCAGTGGGTCAATCCAGCTGGGTTCATGGTTGATCTCCATCACAAGCTATGGTTCTTCCATACTCAGGCACTTCAGAACCTCGAAGAAGACTTCCTTAGGTAGCTCAGCCAGAGCCAGTGTAGCCAACTTGGAGAGAAGGTCGGCCCTGGTATTTTCTGCTCTTGGAATCTGCTTGATGTCAAAGCTGCCAAAGGCAGGGACGATCTCTTTCATCTTTTTGAGGTACTTGGCCATACTGTCCTTCCGAGCTTCATAATTTTCGCTGACTTGTCCCACCACTAATTGAGAGTCACTGTAGACTTGGAGCCGATCTACTTCTAACTCTTTGGCTATCCTCAATCCCACAATCAGAGCTTCATATTTTGCTCCATTATTGGTCGCAAGAAATTTGAAGCACAGCGCGTACTCTGCAATAATTCCTTTTAGATTAACCAAGATCAGGCCTGCACCTACGCCTGACATGTTGGAGGAACCGTCCACGTAGAGAGCCCAGAAACCATTAGGGAGATCTGTTCTTTCTTCAGGAGAATTCGACTGGAGCCCTGAGTTATCGGCTTCACCTTGCTCAAGTTCAGCCTCTTCCAGAATAGTGCACTCCACTATGAAGTCTGCTAATATCTAGACTTTAATCGCCGACCAAGGTTGATAGTTGATGTCGAATTCTATGAGCTCGACTGTCCATTTCGTTATCCTTCCAGAGGCATCCGCTCGATGCAGAACCACCTTGATCGGCTGGTCGGTGAGCAATGTTATGGTGTGCCCTTGAAAGTAAGGTCAGAGCCTTCGAGCTGCAATCAACAAGACATAAGTTAGTTTCTCTAACTTAGTATACCTGGTTTTGGCATCTCTCAATACTCGGCTGATGTAGTAGATCGGTCGTTGAATTTTTGTTTCTTCCTTAACCAGGACTGCTGCGAGAGCCATAGGGGAGACCGCCAGGTACAGGAACAACTCCTCTCCAGGTTCGAGCTTTGCCAATAGCGAGGGTGAGCCGAGGTAGCTCTTTAATTTTTTGAATGCTTGTTGATATTCAGTGGTCCAATAGAAGTTCTTCGGCTGCTTGAGGATCTGAAAGAAAGGCAGGCATCGTTTGGCCGACCTTGAGACGAAGCGATTCAAAGCTGCTACTCTCCCAGTAAGGTGCTGAACTTCCTTTATTGACTTCGGGATGGTCATTTTCTGAATGGCACGAATCTTTTTCGAAATTGCCTCGATCCCGCACCCCGATACCATAAAGCTCAAAATTTTTCTGAGGTTATCCCAAAAGCGTACTTGGCCGGGTTTAGCTTCATCTTATATTTTCAGAGGGCACTGAAGGTCTCCTCAAGGTCGGTGACATGGTTCTTTGTGGATTTGCTTTTCACAAGCATATCATCCATGTAGACCTCCATATTATGGTCGATCTGTCTTTGAAGATCTTGTTCACCAACCGTTGGTAGGTCGCCCCTGCATTTTTGAGGCCAAAAAGTATGACCCTGTAACAATAAAGACCACGGTTAGTAATAAAAGTGATTTTTTCTTCGTCCTCCAGTGCCATCCTAATTTGATTGTAGCCGAAAAATGCATCCATGAAGGTGAGAAGCTCGTGGCCCGAGGTTGCATCCACTAATTGATCAATTCTGGGCAGAGGGTAGCTGTCCTTTGGGCATGCTTTGTTTAGCTTTTTAAGTCTATACACATCCTTCACTTGCCGTTCGCCTTCTTGACGAGACCCATGTTGGAGACCCAGTTCGGGTAATTGACTTCTCTGATGAATCCGGCCTTCAGTAGTTTATCAACTTTCTCAACTATTGCCACTTGCCTTTCCGGTGCATGACTTCGGATTTTTTCTTTTGTCAGTCGATGTTGGGATCAACAGTCAGGCGGTGTTCCATGACTCCCACATCAATCCCTGGCATGTCCGTCGGGATCCAAGTGAAAACATCCGTATTCTTTTGTAGGAAAATAATGAGCGTGTCCATACCTCTTCTCCCAGGTTAGAGCCGATCTTCACCACATGCTCCTTATTCCCATCGTTCAAAGGAATTGAGACAAGATCTTCAATTGGCTCACCCCATTCTTTAGCAAGGTCGTCGCAAGTGTCCAATCCATCAACCGAACAGGGGTTGAACTGTCCCTTTCTCTGGAGGGCTATGTTGTAGCAGTGTCTTGCCAGGGCTTGATCTCCTCTGACCTCTCCGACTCCTTGGCTAGTAGGAAATTTCAGCTTCAAGTGGTAGGTTGACACCACAGCTCGGAGGGCGTTGGGTCAGGTCGGCTGAGTATTGCATTGTAGGCAGACGGCGCCCTCACTACCAAAAAATCCACCTGCACTCTTGATTGCTTTGGGTACCAGCCTGCAACCACGGTTAAAGTTATTATCCCTTCCACTGGCACAGCATCGCCAATGAACCCTACCAATGGGGAGTTTACCGGTCCTAGTAGACCATCCAGAATGGATATTTTCGAGAATGAGTCGTAAAACAGAATATCGACCGAGCTTCCACTATCAACAAGAATATGGTGTACATCATAGTCAGCAATATTTAAAGAAACTACAACCGCATCATTATGTGGGAATTGAATCTCCCGAGCATCTTCTTCAGTAAAAGTTATAGACTCTTCAGTCCTCTGTCGCTTGGGCGGTACGGCCGATCCATTGGCCGCCCCCCGTCGGGGTCCTCCAGAGATGGTGTGGAGGATCCCGATTGAGGCTGATCATCACGCTGTTCCTCCCCCTTTGGCGGCTCTGGCTGTGGCAGGGCCCTCGACCGATCCTTCCTTCTTCAGGGTGGCGTCGGATGAATCTGTCGAGCCAACCTCATCTGATGAGCTCCTCGATCTCATCTCGAAGCTGAATGCACTCCTCCGTATCATGGCCGTGGTCACGATGATAGAGGCAGAACTTGTTAGGATTGCACTTCCTGGGGTGTGTGCGCATCCTTTCTGGCCTTGGCAGCTGCTTCCTAACCTCCATCAGCACTTGAGTTTTTGATGTGTTGAGAGGGGCATAGCTGTGGAATCTTCCTGGGAGAGAGCCCCGTCGAACTCTGCAGTCCGGGCTTCTCTGCCTATGAGCCCGAGGAGGAGTCTGGACCCGCTTGTGTCCGGAGGGAGTTCGAGAACGTGGTCGAGCTTCACTCGGCCCTTTTTCAACTGTGGGCTTGTTGGAGTCTCCCGCCTGTCACTCCTTCATGGCCTCCTCGTCCTTCATCTTGAAGGCTTCTTCTACTCAGGCATATCCTTCGGCCCGAGCCAGCAAATCAGCAAAGTCCCTGGGATACTTCTTTTTCAAGGAAAATAGAAGATCGTTCTTTTGAAGACCGCCCTTCAGGGCGGCCATCGCGATTGGTTGGTCTATGTTTCGGACCTCTAACACGGTGACGTTAAAATGGTTGACGTAAGCTCAGATGGATTCTCCCTCCTTTTGCTTGATATTGATGAGGGACTCCGAACCTCTCTGGAGATGCCGGCTGTTGACGAAATGAGCAACGAACTGGTGGCTCATCTGATCAAAGGAGAAGATAGTACCCGGCTTCAGTGCTGAGTACCAATTTCTTGCTGCTCCCTTCAAGGTAGATGGGAAAGCTCGGCACAGGATGGTGTCTGGCATGCCATGGAGCAGCATCATTGTCCGGAAGGCCTCCAGGTGGTCAACCGGATCTGAGGTCCCATCGTAGCTCTTGAATTGGGAAAGCTTGAAGTTCAGCGGGATTGGCTTCTGCATGATCATTTGAGAGAAAGGAGGGTTAGTGCAGATGTCCTCACCGTAAGCAGTGGGAGCATGGTGGAGCTCTTCGATCCGCCAGTTTTTTCTTGGGATCTTTGATCCAGGAGGCCCTCTCGACTACGAGTCTTAAGGGTCTTCTGGTAAAACGGAGGTAGGGACCCTCTGGGGGTGAAATCGTGATCGGATGGTGGGCTCTCCGCCTTCTGCTTCTCCTTTCTAGGGAAGACGGGGTGACTTGCCCAAGTGGCCTATCCGGTCGTCGGATTCTGAAACTCCGGTGATGCTCTTTCCAGCCGCACTGATGCCTGCGGTTGCTGCGGCTGTTGCTGCATGGCCTGCACTACTTCGGTGAGGCCTCTGACCTGCTGAACCAGCAAGTCGAACTGCTCCATGCCGACTGCCGTTGCCGGAGGAGGAGTCTGAAAAACTAGAGACGAGGCCAGAGCTTGCGGAGCTCACTGAGATCTGGCCACGGAGGCTGTGGTGGATGCCTTTCGGGGAGGTATCCGGTAAAGATCTGGCAAGAGAAGGAGAAGTAGATGTCGGAGAAGGTGACCGGAGATAGTCCCATTGAGCACTCCTTTAAGAACAAGGATACTGTGAAGACACAGCCACCCTTCCTCTAGTGCCAATTCTGTTGGTACAGAATTTCATCGACGTCGGAGAAGCTGGAGTTGAGATGACCGCATCCGCCATTGGGATCTACAAGGGAAGTCTAAATCGGAGTTGGGGGTGCTCCGGCAAGACTCTCCGATGCTCAAGTCAATACTCTGCTTTAACAGAAATGGAGTGCTCGAGTGAGAATTTTAGCAGAGTTTCGAGATAGAGTTTAGAGCTTAGAGAAGAACGTATCTGGGGGTCCCTTTTTACAGACAGGGAGCGTAACTAATTGACAGCGACATCTGTAACCGCCTGGTAGTGGGCCATCTAGGGGCCATGCGGAGTTTGTTACGGAGAGTAATGGCGTCAGGGGGCCGTTCAGGGCCACGTGGAGTTTGTTACGGAGAGTGGAGTGGTGTCCGTTGTCGTGACTTGCCAGAGAGTGGTGGAGCCACGCAAAATTGTTACAGAGTGTGGAGTAGGATAGTGACCGTTGTCGTGACTTGCCAGAGAGTGGTGGAGCCATGTGGAATCCGTTACAGAGTGTAGAGTAGGATAGTGGCCATTATCGTGACTTGTCAGAGAGTTCGGATCTGTCGATTGAAGCTCGGCTAGGATGTCTGATGGAGTGGAATGGCTCTCCATCTCATCAATCCAGGAGAAGCTCGGATGTTTCCGAGGTTGCGACGGGTCTACTGTTATTGGGTGCCTAGAGTGCTGATGCTGCAGACGGGAACCATCTGCTGTAGAAGCTCGGACAGGGACTTTCTGTTGGAGAAGCCCGGTTTCATGAGAAATCTGGCAAAGGGTCCATCGGCAGTGGACTTCGGATGGCATTGGGGAGGTTCATCCGCTGGAGGAGTCTAGAGGATCCTGTGGAAGTCCGGTTGGCGTTGTTGAAGTCCAGCTGACATTATTAAAGGTTGATGGTTGGGGAGGTACGACAGACATCGAAGGTGATCGACCGTTGTAGAAATCCAGCTGCTGGAGCTCGTCTGTTGTAGAAGTTCGTCCGAAATTCATCCGCTATGGAAGTTCAGACGAAGTCCGATTCTTGTAGAAGGCTGAAAGGAGGCTGCTTATTGTAGAAGCTCGATCGAAGATCGATTGTCGTAGAAGCTCGGAGTAGTGACCTGGCTGGTGGAGCCTGTCCCATTGTAGAAGCTCGTCTGGGATCCGCCCACTGTAGGAGCTCGGCTGGGATTCGGCTATGAAGGAGCTCGGCTGAAGTCTGCCTGTAATAGAAGTTCAGAAGAAATTTGTTTACAGTAGAGGCTCGGATAGAATTCGCTTACAGGAGAGATCCGGAGTAGACTGCCTGCAGTAGAAGTTCGGAGTAGACCGCTCGTAGTAGAAGTTTGGAGTAGACCACTTGTAGTAGAAGTTCGGAGTAGACCGCTTGTAGCAGAAGTTTGGAGTAGACCGCTTGCAGTAGGAGTTCGACTGAAATTCGATCCTCGTAGGAGCTCGGATGGAATTCGAAAGGTGGTCGACCGTCATAGAAACTTGGATGGAATCTGGTTACTATAGAAATCCCGTTGTCGGAGAAGGTCGGACACTAACGAAGTCCGAAAGAAGTTCGGAGTAGAGTCATCCGTGGTCGGAAGAAGTCTGGAAGGGATTTCACGAATAGTCGATCACTATAGAAAATTGATCGATAGCGGAGTTCAGAGGGCGTTTGGAGCAATCCGGTGGATGAATGGAGAAGCTCATGGTTGGAGAAGTCTGGATGGCATTATGGAAGCTCGGACGGTCGAGGAAGTTTGGAAAGATGCCACACAAGATCGGAAGCCAAAAAAATCCTGGAAGGGTCGGCCTTTTACAAACTTCGGCTGGGGGTATTTTATACCCAACACCACCCTATGTGTTTTATCCCTTTGGGCGGATCAACTAGTGTCGATATACCATTGATCTCCATGTCCTCCATCTTGGACTTCATGGCCTCAAGCTATTTCTAAGAGTCGGATCTTTGCATGGCCTCTATATATATGATCGAATCCTCATCATTCTCATCAAGTTCGATGGGGTCACCATTTCGGATCAAAAAATCATAGTATCTGTCTGACTGATGGGTACTCTATCAAATTTTTTTAATAGTTCTTTGTTGCTCCAAGATTGATTTTGATGATTACAAAGCAGATTGAAGGGATACAAATATTTTTAAATTGAAAAAGTCTTTATGCTCTTCAGGGGCAAAATCATAATTTTACTAAAATTCTGATTTGATAGTATTATTTGGTAGAACAAATGATTTGTAATCTATTGATGAAAATTTCATTGTATTTGGACTTATATTTTTGAAGATATGAATGTTTGAAGTGCATGAGTCGACTCATGAGTCAACTCATGGCACAATGAGCTGATTGGCACGCAAAAATTTCCCTTGGCACGCTGGATTTTTGGCTTGATACGACCTGTGAGTCGACTCATGAGTCGACCCACAAGGCATGAGTCGACTCATGAGTCGACCTCTGCTGATTTGGGCCAAAAAATCCAGAAATCAAAGTTTCTGGCTGTTGCAACAGAAGTCGACTCATGAGTCGACCCCTGAAGCATGAGTCGACTCATGAGTCGACCCCTGCGACGGAAATTGTCCGCAATGGCTAGTTTTTTGCCCATTTTAATTGCCTTTTATGCTCCCTTAAAATGCTCTAACGGCTCTTTTTCTGCCTAAAATATTTTCTCTTGTTTCTTAAGGCTATAAAAGGTTTCAAAAGGTGAAAGAAATGTAGAGGATCCAAAATCTACACGAGAGAGACTGAGATCAACAAAATACACAAAAGAAAAAGAGAGAGGATCCACAATCTACATGAGAGAGACAAGGAATCTACAATATACACGAGAGATTGTGAAAGAGAAAAGCAAGAGCGTTCAAAAGGGCATTCAAGAGCATTTGAAGAGAGGGTTTTTTAAGCCAACTGTTCAACCTTGATCAAGAGTTCTTTCAAAGCCTTCAAGAAGTCTTCAATCAAAGATCATCTTATCCTCAAGCGTTCATTCAACTCTTCATCCATCTTGAGAAAATCCAAAAGGGGATTCTTCATTTGAGTAAAGTATTTTTATTGTTATATTCGCTCATTTAAGGAGCTATTCTTGTACTTATTTATGCTCTAAACTGTCTTACTCGTTGTGAGTAATTGTTCTTGTTTTTGGAGGGTTTCCAAAACAAGAAAAGGTTGATCCGAACCTGAAATCGGAGTGTTTTGGGTTGGCTTGTACCCGGGAAATAAGTGGACTAGCTAGGGATAGCTAGTGTCGGAGTTTCCGACGATTTGTATTCGGGTTGAATACAAGTATAGTGGATTGAAATTTCCAAGTAGGAGCTTGGGGAGTGGATGTAGGTGCAAGGTTGGCACCGAACCACTATAAATCCTTGTGTTTGTGGTGTGCTTTATTGTTTCTCTTTATTTCTTTATTATATCCTTGCATTCTTGCTTTAGGTAATTAATCTTGATTTAAAGTCTTTCATCTCATTCAACAAGCTTTTAACAAATACTTTTATAAGCAATTAGTTGAGCTTAAAATTTTTAAAAACCCAATTCACCCCCCCCCCTCTTGGGTTGCATAGCTGGGCAACAAGTGGTATCAGAGCCCGGTGCTCTAGCCCTTCTTTGATCTAACAATCAAAGAGCCAAAGATCTATGGCAACCCATGTCGGTACTTCTCTAGCCGAGGGGCAATCTACCAACCGACCTCCACTTTTCAATGGGTCTAATTACACCTATTGGAAAGCTCGGATGAAGATATTCATACAAGCACTCGACTATGATATGTGGAGTATCATAGTGAACGGTCCTCACACACCCATCAAGATTATAGATGGTGAGGAGTCAACCAAACCCGAGAAAGAATGGGATGAGGTTGATAAGAAATTGGCACAATTAAATGCTAAAGCTATGAATGTTCTTTATTGTGCACTTGATGCAAATGAATTTAATCGCATTTCTACTTGTGCATCTGCTAAAGAAATATGGGATAGGTTAGAAGTAACCCATGAGGGAACAAATCAAGTAAAAGAGTCTAAAATAAATATGCTTGTGCATAAATATGAATTGTTTAAAATGGAGCATGATGAGTCCATAACTGCAATGTTTACTCGTTTTACTGATATAATTAATGGTTTGAAGAGTCTTGGCAAATCTTATACTAACAGTGAGCTTGTAAGGAAGATTCTCAGGTCATTGCCAAGAACTTGGGAAGCCAAAGTGACTGCCATCTAAGAAGCAAAGGACTTGAACACTCTACCTCTAGAAGAGCTTCTTGGATCCTTGATGACTCATGAACTTAGCATGAAGCAACATCAAGAGGATGAAGTCAAAAAGAAAAGATCCATTGCCCTCAAATTCACAGCTTCGCCTGATGATGAAACGGATGACACTAAAGATGAAGAACAGGATGAAGAGATGGCACTCATCACCCGGAGATTTAAGAAGTTTCTAAGAAAAAAAAAATAGGGGATGAGAAAGAAGTCATTCACAAAAGGGGAACAAAGCAAAGAGAAAGAGAAAGATCAACCCCTTATATGCTACGAGTGCAAGAAGCCGGGATATTTCAAATCCGAATGTCCACAACTGAAGAAAGGTCCCAAAAAGTTCAAAAGAAAGCAATGATGGCGACTTGGAGTGCGAGTGATGACTCAAGCTCCGATGAGGAAACCTCAACAGAACAAGCCAACCTGTGCCTTATGGCACACGAAAATGAGGTAACTTCTGAATCCCCTAGTGAATTTACTTTTGAAGAATTGCATGAAGCATTCTATGATTTAATTGATGAATTAAAGAAACTAGGGATGAAAAACAAAGAACTGAAATTGGAAAATCAGTACTTAGTGAAACAAGCTGAAAACTTTTCAATTGAAAAATCCACCTTGATTCAAGAAAATCAAAGCTTAAAGAATGAAATTAACAAGCTGAAACCTATAGTAGATAAGTTCACCTTAAGTTCAAACAAACTAAATATGATTCTTGATAATCAAAAAGCTGTATATGATAAGGCTGGACTTGGCTATAACCCCTTGAAGAAACAAAAATTTCTGAAGAATATTTATGTAAATTATTCAAGTAACAAGTCTACAAATATTAGTTGTTTCAAATGTGGTAGAATAGGACATAAATCATACACATACCTTATTAACAAATCTGCAAACACAACTATAAAGAAAATATGGGTTCCAAAAGGAACCATTTTGACTAACCTAAAAGGACCCAAGAAAGCTTGGGTACCTAAGACAGAAACTTGACCTTTGCTTGCAGGTGTGTCTAGCATCCCAAGGAGGAAACAGAAAATGGTATCTTGACAGTGGATGCTCGAGACACATGACTGGTGATGAATCACAATTCATCACGCTTGATGCTAAGGATGGAGGGATGGTCACCTTTGGAGATAATGGCAAAGGAAAGATCATCGGGATAGGTAACATTGGTATCACTCCCTCCAAATACATTGAAAATATTTTGTTAGTTAAAGGTTTAAAGCATAACTTACTTAGCATTAGTCAATTTTGTGATAAAGGGTATAAAGTTATTTTTGAATCATCTGTTTGCATTGTGACTAGTCCTATTAACGATGGCATTAAATTTATAGAACATAGGCATGGCAATGTTTATATGGTAGATTTGAATGATTTAGCCAAATTAGACATGCAATGCCTAGTATCCTTGAATGCTAAAGTTAATGAGACTAGTTGGCTGTGGCATCGTAGACTTGCACATATTAGCATGCATTCTCTTTCAAAATTAATTAAGAAAGAATTAGTTCTTAGTTTGCCAAAACTGAATTTTGAAAAGGATAGAATTTGTGATGCATGCCAATTAGGTAAACAAACTAGAGTTTCATTTAATCCAAAAATACTGTTTCAACTTCTAGACCTTTAGAGCTCTTACATATGGACTTATTTGGACCAACTAGAACCACTAGTCTAGGAGGAAAATGATATGGCTTTGTAATTATAGATGATTACTCTCGTTTTACTTGGATTTTTTTTTTGGCACACAAAGATGAAACTTTTCATATTTTCACTAAATTTCACCGAAAAGTCACTAATGAAAAATGGTTTTCAATTCAAAATATTAGAAGTGATCATGGAACTGAATTTGAAAATCAAGATTTTGAAAATTTTTGTGATGAAAATGGAATTGGCCATAACTTCTCTGCTCCTAGGACACCCCAACAGAATGGGGTAGTTGAAAGGAAAAACAGAACCTTAGAAGAAATGGCCCGTACCATGCTTTGTGAAAGCAACCTTCCAAGATATTTTTGAGCGGAAGCAATTAACACAGCATGTTACATTTTAAATCGTGCTTTGATTAGACAATTTTTAAAGAAAACCCCCTATGAACTTTGGAAAGGAAGAAAACCAAATATCGCATATTTTCATATTTTTGGTTGCCGATGTTTTGTATTAAATAATGGCAAAGAAAAACTTGATAAATTTGATGCAAAATCAGATGAAGCAATCTTTCTAGGTTACTCCTCCACTAGTAAAGCATTTAGAGTTTTCAACAAAAGAACTTTAGTAGTTGAGGAGTCCATACATGTTGTTTTTGATGAATCTAACGATCTTCCTTCAAGAAAGAATGAGGGTGTTGATGATGCAGATCCACTAATAGAAGGTATGAAGGAGATTACTCTGAAAGATTCAGCAACTCCAGAAGACAAAGATCAAGAAGACAAACAAGATGAGAGAGGTGAAGAAATTCAAGAACAACCTCAAGGTACAAATGACCTACCTAAGGAATGGAGGTATGTTCACAACCACCCTAAGGAGTTAATTATTGGTGATCCTATGCATGGGGTAAAAACCCGTTCTTCACTTAAAGATGTAGTTAATCATTGTGCTTTTGTATCTCATCTTGAACCTAAAACTTTTGAAGAAGCTGAAAATGATCATAATTGGATTAATGCAATGCAAGAGGAACTTAATCAATTTGAAAGAAATAATGTTTGGACCTTAGTATCAAGACCTAAAAATTATTCAATAATTGGCACAAAATGGGTCTTTAGAAACAAATTAGATGAGCATGGAAATGTAATTAGAAATAAAGCAAGACTGGTTGCTAAGGGATATAATCAAGAAGAAGGAATTGATTTTGATGAAATCTTTGCACCTGTTGCTAGATTAGAAGCTATTAGACTTCTACTTGCATATGCTTGCTTTATGAAATTCAAATTATTTCAAATGGATGTTAAAAGTATATTTTTAAATGGATATATTGCTGAAGAAGTATATGTAGAACAACCCCCTGGATTTGAAAATCATGCTTTTCCTAATCATGTCTTTAGATTAAATAAAGCTTTATATGGATTAAAACAAGCACCTAGAGCATGGTATGATAGGCTAAGCAAATTTCTACTAAATAATGGTTTTTCAAGAGGTAATGTAGATACAACCTTCTTTATTAAAAAAATTAAAATGATATGCTAGTTATACAAATTTATGTTGATGACATAATTTTTGAGTCTACTAATGAATCCCTTTGTCAAGACTTTGCTAAGCTTATGCAGGGGGAGTTCGAGATGAGCATGATGGGAGAACTCACCTTCTTCCTCGGACTCCAAATCAAACAATCAAAAGAGGGAATCTCCATCACCCAAAGCAAGTACACCAAGGAACTACTCAAAAGATTTGGAATGGAGAACTGCAAACCAATTGGCACACCAATGAGTCCCTCATGTAAGCTTGACAAGGATGATAAAGGTAAATGTGTAGACTTAAAATACTATAGAGGT
The DNA here is from genome assembly GCF_000442705.2 of Elaeis guineensis. Taxonomy (NCBI): domain Eukaryota; kingdom Viridiplantae; phylum Streptophyta; class Magnoliopsida; order Arecales; family Arecaceae; genus Elaeis; species Elaeis guineensis. The sequence continues at coordinate 52,247,033 of NC_026003.2, forward strand.
ATGATTGGCTCATTATTATATTTAACTGCAAGTAGGCCTGATATCATGTTTAGTGTTTGTTTATGTGCTAGATATCAATCTAATCCTAAAGAATCTCATTTGAATGCTGTTAAAAGAATCCTTAGATACTTAAATGGTACTCAAACTCTAGGGTTATGGTACTCTAAGGACTCACAAATTGATTTATTAGGATATTCAGATGCTGATTTTGCTGGATGTAAATTAGATAGAAAAAGCACAAGTGGAACTTGCCAATTTTTTGGAGTTAACCTAATCTCATGGTTTAGCAAGAAACAAAATTCGGTGGCACTGTCTACGGCTGAGGCCGAATACATTGCAGCCGGAAGTTGTTGTGCTCAAATCTTGTGGATTAAGCAACAACTCGAAGACTTTGGAATCAAACTTAATGAAACACCAATAAGATGTGACAACACAAGTGTCATAAATCTATCTAAAAATCCAATTCAACACTCAAGATCTAAACATATTGAAATAAGACATCATTTTATAAGAGAACATGTTCAAAACAAAAATATAATTCTTGAATATGTTTGCACTGAAAATCAATTAGCTGATATCTTTACAAAGGCCCTTAGTGAGGATAGATTCTGTGAAATTAGGAGAAATCTAGGAATTCTAGATCCATATGCCTAAATTTTTCTCAATTTCCAAGAATTGATGTCAAAAATTCTTAGAGCTCAATTTTCAATATCTATCCTGGTCCCAAAAGCTCAAATTTATCATTCTAAAAACTTATCTTTGAGCAAAACTCCTTCTCCCAAAATTTCAAATTTTTTTGGAATTTATTCATATTTTTTCTGAATTTCTGAACTTCATGAGTCGACCCCCATGAGTCGACTCAATGGCAAACTTGTTATTTCCTCAAACTTCCCACGGGCTCATTGTTTTTATATGGGATCCTGTTCGTGAGCCGACCCATCCTTTCATCTTCCTCCTTCCAAAAGCCGACTTCTCCAATTCCTTTTGCTCCAAATCCAAGGATCTAGTTCGAGGCACTTTTCCCTCCTCCTCTCCACCAAAAATCGCCACCTTGGAAAGGGATTTTTGTGCTTTCTCCCATTGTTTGGCACGGTTGGAGTGTGCCCTAGCACTCCACCGTTCTTCCCAAATCCACCTCTTTTCTCCACCAAAATCCCTCTTCACTCTCTTGTGATCCCTCCTCCACTCATTCACTTGTTCCTCCAAGTCTCCTTGCCTACTACTGTAGTGAATATGGCTCCGAAGATGAAGCTTCCCCAAAGAAGAAAGTCAGTCCGTGAGCCTGAAGAAAATGTCTGAAAGAAAAGGCAAGCTGCTCAGTCTTCCACTGCTCCCACTCCAGCTTCAGTATCTGCTCAAGGTCCCCCTCAATCCTCCCTAAGCCCCAGTAAGAATCCTCTTTCTGATAGAAAAGTCGAAACCGGGAAGAATATAGATTTTCGGTTCTTTGAAAAAGAGGGTTTTACATTTGCAACTAAGATTAAAAACCAAGGATGGGATTTCTACTGCTCCCTTAAGGAAGTCACCTATGTTGACCTAGTTAGAGAATTCTATCAGAATCTACATTATGGAAATGGGTCAGTGACTTCAACAGTCAAGGGTATTGATATTTGCTTGGATTCTAGTATATTGGGAGAAATACTTCATTTGCCTAGTGAGGGTTACTCTTATATGAAACTCTCAGTAAAAGAAGAGGGGATCAATGTTATACTAGGGGGAACTTATTCAGGGAGTTTAAACAAATTGGAAGCAAAGATTTTGTCCAATGAGATGAGGATCCTGCATCAGATGGTAACGAAGCTCTTCTTTCCTAGGAGTGGTAGGCATGATTTACTTTCCAGCAAAGATGTTTGTATCATATTTCATGTCATCACTCAGACCCCCCTGAACCTCCTTGCACTTATGATAGAGGCCATGAGAGAGACTTTGAACAGATCCAAGGCACACTTGCCTTATGGTATGGCCCTTACTAGAGTATTTAGGAGGTTTGGAGTTAGCTGTGAGGGGGAGGCTTCTACTAAGCTCTCTCATGTGGACACTTTCAACCAACACACCCTGCACCGAATGGGATTTACAAAGACTGATGGTGGTTGGATCAAGGGATCTGAGGAGAGAGCTGAGGAGAGAGCTGAAGACAGAACTGAAGACAGAGCTGAAGAAGAAGGTCCATCATCTCCTATCCATGACTTCAGGACAGCATCACCAAATATCCAGTTCATTCCTGCTACAGAAGCTGGCCCTTCAGAGTTTACTAGGATGCCCACACCAGTGTATCAGCCAGAGAGCAGAGCACCTCAATCAGAGTTCAGACTGGCTGACGATCAGATCGAGCAGATATCACGGCGTGTGGCTTCTTTGCTATCTAGTCAGTGGAGCAGTACTACTTTTGCACCAGGAGCCACTTCTTCTGATCAGACCATGACTCCCCACATATCTACTGTGTTTCAGATGATATCGGATCAGTCCATCCAGATCCAGCAGCTTGAGGACACAGTCTGGAGACTGACTGGCAGAGTTCTTGACTTGCAGGGGCAAGTCCTTGCTTTGGCCCATCCTCAGCCACAGGAGTCCACTATTGAGGTCACAGACCTCACTGCAGAGGCTGGCAGGCTCAGAGGAGCACTGGAGGGTGGATATGAGTTACTGAGGAAAGAGATCCGAGGATCGAGTGAGCATGCAACCACTCAGTTCACTGCTCTACTTCAGTCTGTTTCCAGAGCACTAAACGTACTTGATTCCATCAGACTCACCCTTTCTGTTCAGTCCTTAGCCTCTCAGCGTTCTCAGCCTCCCAGTTCATCTCGCTCTCCTACTCGTGCCAGAGGCAGACGGGGTAGAGGACGCACTTCTGATCCATCAGCTTCTCATCCCATATCTGATGACTCCGATCCATGACTTCTCATGATCATTACTAGATCCTAGGTGTTAGTGTCTTGTTCTAGGATCTGTATTTTGGGGCCATGTATTGACAATTAGCTGGTTGACTTTTATATTATAAACTATGTATTGAAATAATTATGGTTTTATGGTATCATCTTTTACTTATATCTCTACCTTTTGTAATGATGTCGATCATATTTTGGTTATAAATATTCTCCTTGTTGAAATATTGTCTTCTCGTTGTTTGCTGTTAATAATTGCTGTATTAAGGAGGAGCAAACATTTGTGATAAACTCTAAAGGGGGAGAAATTAAAGAATGTTTCAGAAAAAGGAGGAGTTAACCATGTTTGATGATGTCAAAAAGGGGGAGAAATTAAACAAAATTAAATAGAAATTAAACAAAAATTTAAAGAAAAAGCAACCCATCAAAAGCAAAACTACAAATTATGAGAAATTAATGAATGAATTGGAAAATTTAAAGAACAATATCAAAAATACAATGCTAAGTATAATGCAAATAAGTAACTTTAAAATTACTTCTTTACATATGCTCTGATTTATTTTAAAAATTTAAATATGCTCTGATATACTTCAAAATTCCAACTTGCTTTGATACATCTTTTGAAATTTTATTTACCTTGATACATCTTAAGAAATTTAACTTACTCTGATACATTTTAAATTTTTTTTAACTTGCTCTGATACATTATAAAATTTGCTCTGATACATTGTAAAATTTTCTCTGATACATTGTAAAATTTTTTCTGATAACATTGTAAAATTATTTTTTTTGCTCTGATACATTGCAAAATTTATTTTTTTTTTGCTCTGATACATCTTAAACTCAAAATGATCTAATACACATTCCAAATCAACTCTTAAACATGCTTTGGTACACATAATTATTTTTTGTATCAAAAGCAATTAAAGCACATAATTATTTTTTGCTCTGATGCTAAAACTAAAATCAAATGAGAATGAGCAAATTTTCAAAATACAGCTTGCTCTGATAACAAAAACAAGTTTTTCGCTCTAACACCAAAATCACATAATCCAATGAGCATATCTTCAAATCTTTAAGCAAATGAGCAAACTATTCTTGCATATGACCATTTATATCACATGCCAAAAGAATCATACTCTTTTCAAGCATATACACCTATAATGCATTCTTTTGAAATTATTGATTCACATAAATGCTTTTGTTCAAATATTTTGTCATCATCAAAAAGGGGGAGATTGTTGCTCCTAGATTGATTTTGATGATTACAAAGCAGATTGAAGGGATACAAATATTTTTAAATTGAAAAAGTCTTTATGCTCTTCAGGGGCAAAATCATAATTTTACTAAAATTCTGATTTGATAGTATCATTTGGTAGAACAAATGATTTGTAATCTATTGGTAAAAATTTCATTATATTTGGACTTATATTTTTGAAGATATGAATGTTTGAAGTGCATGAGTCGACTCATGAGTCCACTCATGGCACAATGAGCTGATTGGCACGTGTTGCCCAGCTATGCAACCCAAGAAGGGGGGGTGAATTGGGTTTCTAAAAATTTTAAGCCCAACTGATTACTTATGAAGAACAAAACAAAGACTTTAATTCAATATTAATTACCTAAAGCAGGAATGCAAGAATATAATAAAGATATAAAGTGAAGCGATAAAGCACACCACAAACACAAGAATTTATAGTGGTTCGGTGTTAACCTTGCACCTACATCCACTCCCCAAGATCCTACTTGAGAATTTCAATCCACTATCCTTTGTATTCATCCCGAATACAAAACGTCGGAAACTCCGACACTAGCTATCCCAAGCTAGATCACTTGTTTCCCGGGTACAAGTAAATCCAAAACACTCCGATTTTAGGTTCGGATCAACCTTTCCTTATTTTGGAAATCCTCCAAGAACAAGAACAAAAACTTACAAAGAGTAAGAATATTTAGAGCACGGATTAATACAATAACAGCTCCTTAAATGAGCAAATATAACAATAAAAACTTTACTCAAATGATGAACCCCTTTTTCCGGATTTTCTCAAAGTGGATGAACGCTTGAAAGCTTGAGAAGAGGTTGATTGTTGATTGAAGATCTCTTGAAAGCTTTGAACGATCTCTAGATCAAGGTTGAAACAATAGGCGTGAAGGATTCTCTCCTTGAAAGCTCTTGCTTTTCTCTTTCACAATCTCTCTGGTATATTGTGGATCCTCTCTCTTTTTTTTTTGGATTTTTCGTTGATCTCAGGCTTTTTCGTGCAGATTTCGGATCCTCTCTTTTGTTCTTCTCTTTTTTTGATTTCACGTTTGATCCGCTATTTAATCTGCAATTTCTTTCACCATTTTAAGCATTTTGTAGCATTAGAAGCAAGAGAAAATAATTTAGGTAGATAAAGAGCCGTTAGAGCAATTTTAGGGATCATAAATGGCAATTAAAACGGGCAAAAAAATAGCCGTTGCTGACATTTTCCGTCGCAGGGGTCGACTCATGAGTCGACTCATGCATCAGGAGTCGACTCATGAGTCGACTTCTGTTGCACAGACCAGAAGGTCTGATTTCTGGATTTTTCGGCTCAAATCAGCAGAGGTCGACTCATGAGTCGACTCATACCTTGTGGGTCGACTCATGAGTCGACTCACAGGTCGTGCCAAGTCAAAAATCCAGCGTGCCAATCAGCTCACAGTGCCATGAGTTGACTCATGAGTCGACTCATGCACTTCAAACCTTCATAACTTCAAAAATATAAGTCCAAATATAATGAAATTTTCACCAATAGTTTACAAATCATTTGTTCTATCAAATGATACTATCAAATCAGGATTTTAGTGAAATTATGATTTTGCCCTTGAAGAGCATAAGGACTTTTTCATTTTAAAATTATTTGTATCCCTTCAATCTGCTTTGTAATCATCAAAATCAATCTAGGAGCAACAGCACGCAAAAATTTCCCTTGGCACGCTGGATTTTTGGCTTGGTACGACCTGTGAGTCGACTCATGAGTTGACCCACAAGGCATGAGTCGACTCATGAGTCGACCTCTGCTGATTTGGGCCAAAAAATCCAGAAATCAAAGTTTCTGGCTGTTGCAACAGAAGTCGACTCATGAGTCAACCCCTGAAGCATGAGTCAACTCATGAGTCGACCCCTGCGATGGAAATTATCCGCAACGGTTAGTTTTTTGCCCGTTTTAATTGCCTTTTATGCTCCCTTAAAATGCTCTAACGGCTCTTTTTCTGCCTAAAATGTTTTCTCTTATTTCTTAAGGCTATAAAAGGTTTCAAAAGGTGAAAGAAATGTAGAGGATCCAAAATCTACACGAGAGAGACTGAGATCAACAAAATACACAAAAGAAAAAGAGAGAGGATCCACAATCTACACGAGAGAGACAAGGAATCTACAATATACACGAGAGATTGTGAAAGAGAAAAGCAAGAGCGTTCAAAAGGGCATTCAAGAGCATTTGAAGAGAGGGTTTTTCAAGCCAACTGTTCAACCTTGATCAAGAGTTCTTTCAAAGCCTTCAAGAAGTCTTCAATCAAAGATCATCTTATCCTCAAGCGTTCATTCAACTCTTCATCATCTTGAGAAAATCCAAAAGGGGATTCTTCATTTGAGTAAAGTATTTTTATTGTTATATTCACTCATTTAAGGAGCTATTCTTGTACTTATTTATGCTCTAAACTGTCTTACTCGTTGTGAGTAATTGTTCTTGTTTTTGGAGGGTTTCCAAAACAAGGAAAGGTTGATCCGAACCTGAAATCGGAGTATTTTGGGTTGGCTTGTACCCGGAAACAAGTGGACTAGCTAGGGATAGCTAGTGTCGGAGTTTCCGATGATTTGTATTTGGGTTGAATACAAGTATAGTGGATTGAAATTCCCAAGTAGGAGCTTGGGGAGTGGATGTAGGTGCAAGGTTGGCACCGAACCACTATAAATCCTTGTGTTTGTGGTGTGCTTTATTGTTTCTCTTTATTTCTTTATTATATCCTTGCAGTCTTGCTTTAGGTAATTAATCTTGATTTAAAGTCTTTCATCTCATTCAACAAGCTTTTAACAAATACTTTTCATAAGCAATTAGTTGAGCTTAAAATTTTTAAAAACCCAATTCACCCCCCCCTCTTGGGTTGCATAGCTGGGCAACATGCTTGTACTGGCTCTGGATTTGATTCTCCAATTAAATCTAATTCTGTGTGTCGGTCCTTCCACCTCATGAACTTCATCAAGTTCAATTTATAGGCATTAGCTCCTTCACTAAGGAACTTCTTTTCTAAAAGACTGTCCGACTGTTGACAAATACCTTTTGCTCTGCAGCGAGGTAGAAGTAGTACTCTTTAGTTTTCTTTGGGTACCCTATAAACAAGCATCTATCAGACATAGGTCCAAGTTTATCTATCTTTAAATGCTTGACATAAGCTGGACATCTCCCGACCCTAAGATGTGAAAGCACCGATTTGTGCCCAGTCCATATCTCATATAGAGTTTTATCGACAGACTTGCTTGGCATCTTATTCAAAATATAGCAGGTAGTTTCTAGAGCATATCCCTAAAAAAAGATTGGCAAACTCGCAAAGCCCATCATGCATTGGACCATGTCTAATGATAAGTGGTATATTTTTATATTTATTGAAAATATTTTTGATAATTTATGGTGCTAACATCTTCTTAAAAATCTAATTTCATAAATAAATTAAATTTTCTAGCACAAATAAATAATTTTAATAAAATAAAATTAGAGTATATTTATAAAAAATAGATGTTGAGTTCATTGAGTAATTTAAGCACCAAAATAATGTAGAATTTTTAAAAAAATTAATGTATATTTTTTTTATTTTTTTAGGCAAAAATTAGAGCAAAAATTGAGTGAAAATATCTTTAAAAATAATTTTTATTACCTTCGATGCACGGTGGATCGGTCGCTCGATCCATAGATTCAAGGGTGCAGTCCATAGAACAGCTTTACAATCCACGGTGCGATCCATAGCGGGTGGAAGCTTTTTTACACAATCCGACGGTTGGAAATCGATCTGGACTTCAATCCAATAGCTAGCATCGATCTCGACTGTGTTAAGGAGATAAACTACGTGATCCAATAGCCAGAATTCGATCTGGAGTGCGATCGGATAGCTGAGAATGCATCTGACCTTGATAAGGATTTAAACGTTGATTTTTGGGCAGATTTGGATGGTCAAAATATGATTCGACGGTCATAATTAATTCTTACGATTATAATACGAATTCTAAGAGTTTTGGGACTCCTTTTGCTACTAAAAAAAGGTAAAAAATTCACCTATAAACAGGGGATCTAGGAATAAGTGTAGAGAGGAGAAAAAATTAATAGAAAAGCAAGAAAAAAATTAGACAAAAAAATTAAGAACCTTTAGGGATCAAATATTGAGAAAATATGGAGCTAGAGATCTTGATGCGTGGCTAAGTCCCTTCAATCCAAGAATATGATGAAACCTGTAAATAGATTTTTATTTTTTTTGTATTTAATTTTGATGCAATAAAATTATACTTTTATTTCATATCTTTTTATTTTTCTGAGGTATTGATCTAGTCTATACGGCCTATACCTTCTATTGACGTGCCATGATCTCTGGATACGGTTCGTGCTTAGGAGAGATAGATCTGATATGTTAGATTAAATCTTATATCTTGTAATTAAATTTAGATAGTTTATACTCTGATAGGATGAGCTGTGATTTACTGATACAGTCTGTACCCCTTAGAGATAAGCTATACTAATACCTTAATCACAAGAATTAATATTGCAACATAAAAAAAAATCTAATTTGCATAGTAGATTTGAAATTCCTGGATTATTTTTCTGACTTATTTTTTTTATAAATTAATTTATATTTATAAATAAATTCTTGCTATTTTATTCTTTCTTTAATCCTTCTACAATCAATTCTCTTTTATTTCTTTCTTAAAAAAAAAAGATAATCGCTCTAGATCTCCATAGAAATAATCCTAACTCACCCTATCTATATAGTTTAAGTTGATTTTTATTCTTGACCACCTACGATAACGATCAAATTTTGACACCATTATCGAAGATTAAGCAAGATTATTTTAATTTTTTTTTAGTCTTATTTTTAGTTTCTTTTTCTTTGCTTTCTAAGTTGCTTAGTTCCTTAGTCAATCTTAATTTTTTTTTTAAAAAAAAATCTCTACAATGATACCTTATAATCTACTTAGAAAATTAATACTTAATCATAAAATCTAAAAAGTGAAACAAATCAATTTACTCTTGACTAACTGATAGGGTCAAGATACTGTCGTTAGGACACCATGATTATTAATCAAATTTTGACTTTAATAAAAATTAAAAATATATAGAAAATAGTGAGTCGGATCGAATCCATAGAGAAGGTAGGATTTTGATTTAAAATCTTTGATTTTATAAAAAAATAAAATTTTAGAGAAAGTAATTTAAGTCAGAAAATAAAAATTAAAAGTATGAAAAATAAATCAGGTACTAAGATCTACTAACTAGATCCTAGCATCTACTTGCAATAAAAATAAATAATAAAAATTTAAAAAATATAAAAATAAATTGGTACTAAGATCTACTAATTAGATCCTAGCATCTACATGCAAAAAATAAAAGACAAAAATTTAAAGTATAGAAAAATAAATTTTGCATTAATTAAAATTAAAATTTAAGTACCAAAAATTTTAAAAAATAATAAAATAAAATAAAAATAAAATTATAACAAGGATCTGAAGTTGATTAGCCAAACCTCATCGGAAAGATGGTTGATAATCTCTCCATCTTTCGTCATAATCCGTAGAGCGAACCGACTTCTTTCCTTCTTTTTCTTAGATCCCTAAAGCTATTTAATTTTTTTTATTTTTTTTATATTTTCTACACAATTTTTTTGCTCATAAAGCTAATTCCCGGATCTCCTATTTATAGATAATTTTTTTATAATTTTTTGATAGGAAAAGGAGTCCTAAAACTCTTTAAAATCATATTAATCCCCTTAGGAATATTCTTGACCGTCGGATGGAGCTTGGACAGCTCAGATCTGATAAAAAATCATCCGTTTTAATCCTTATCAAAGTCGGATCGAACCACAGCCGTCCGATCGTGCCTGGGATTGGTTCTGGGCCGTCGAATCATGTAAAAGAGTTTTATTCAAAGTCAAAAGTGATAACAGCCATTGGATCGCGTGATGGATTGCTTCTGGACCATCGGATCACGCAAAAAAATCCTCTTATAAACCGACAATGAGCAGCTGCCAATAGATCTAAGTCGGATTAAATCTCAGCTGTTAGATCATGCTCAAAAATTTTCTCTCGCTGTGAACCATGCCTGTAGACCGCGTAACTATTCTCGTAGACTGCGCCCTAACTCTGTAGATCGAGAGGTCGGTCCACCATACATTAAAGGCTATTTTTTTATTTTTTAAGGTATTTTAGCTTCATTTTTGCTTCGATTTTTACTTGAAAATTGAAAAAAATATATATTAATTTTTTTAAAATTTTTCTTCATTTTGATGTTTAAATTGCTTAATTAAATTAACATCTATTTTTTTATAAATATATCTAATTTTATATATTTTTTTTAAAATCACTTATTTTTTAAGAAAATTTAATAAATTCATGAAATTAGGGTTTTTAAGAAGATGTTAGCACTATAAATTATCAAAAATATCTACAATAAGTATAAAAATATATCACTTATCACACTCTCCAACTTGAACTTTGCTCGTCCTCGAGTAAAGAAAGAATTTAGAATTAAATATCATTTAACTTAAAGTTTCAAATTTCACCAAACAATTTTCAAAAGACTATTGATATTCAGTAGAGTGTAAATGAGGTATGTCATTAGGGTATTAATATTAATCAATATGAGAGTTAAACTAAGAATACTAAATTTTTCCTGAACTTTTCCAAATTATCCCTACCTTTATCTCCAAATCATTGACCTTCATATGGACAAGTATATTGTTACTTTCGTCCTTCATTTATTGATTGATTAATTTTTTTTCTCTCTTTTTTTTTTAAATGTTGTACTGCTATTGAGTGTCTTAACCCCTTAAGCTTTCTATTTGATTCATGTAGCGAGTTTTCAGTCAATGACTTCCAAACCAGATGGCTTTAGGGCACTAGATATAAAATATCCCTCAAATCTACTTGCTCGAATCAAACAGGCTATAAGTTAAAACTAGCTTTACAATAAAGCTTCTTTGTCCTTCATACCTTTTGATGCAAAACTCAATGCTTGCTTAGGCAAAGAGGCCTGATTACTCAGCATGAAATACTTGAAAACTTTTTTTTTGAAGAAATATATAGTTACTTTACACAAGCTCATAAGAAGTAAACTCTTCTTTGATACTGGTAGAAAAATTTAAAAATACTCAAAAAAAATTGTTTAAGTTCTAAACTTAACTCTTTATTGAGTTTTTTTAATACTTGATCCCTCAATATCTCACAAACTCTCTGATCTGTACATCAATTTTTTTTAAAAAATGCTTGGTTTAACTTGATTCTCAAGTATAATCAGATGCTTAAATACTAAATACTAACTTATTTGAGGACTTAAAAATTTAAAAATTTTTATTATCCCCCCAACTTAATCGACATTGTCCTCAATAGAGTAGAAAAAATGAACGGTGCATGTAAAGAGAAAGAAAATGAGAGATGTCATCTGATCCATAAGTCTTTTCAAAATTGATTCTCCCCCCAACTTAGCCAAGATTATTTTCAGATCCCTACAAAAGACACAAAGCAAGACTCAATTATCCTAAATAAAATATAAAAGATAGCAAAAAGCATAAAATTAAAAATTGAAAACTGGGTTACCTCCCAGGAAGTGCTAAGTTTGCCGTCTTTAGCCAGACCATGCTGATTCTCTCACCTATCTTGTGTCGAATATTGGATTGATAAATTTCAATGGTTTTGGATTGTCAATCTTAGGAAGATAGTCTATAATAAATTTTAATATTTTATTATCAATCTTTAGAAAGTAGTTCACATCTTCGTTCTTAATTTTAGAAAGATAGTTCACAAATCCATTCACAGACCCTTGTTTATCAAGAATTTCTTCTATTTGTTCTTTTAAAATGCTCATGAATTGAGTTTTTAGGTTAGGAATTGAGTTTGAAGTAATAGGTGTTGAAAGGGTGTCTTTTGATTTTAAACATGCATATTCAGATGTGATTAAGGACAATTTCAATTCTGGAGGGGATGGTGATTTTAAAGAAGAAGAACCGATTTCTAAAGCTGAAGCAAATGAAACTTTTGGTGAATATAACTCAGGTAACTCATCTGCTATCTTCTCAGTATCAATTTTGAGCTCAGATTTTTTTATCGGATTAGTCTCAATACTAACATATTCTTTCAAATTTACATTTCGGCTAGCATCGGTACTAGCCTCACTCTCCTGGTCTTGGTATGAGTCCTTAAAAATTTTATCTCTTGTAAGCTCAAAGATTACTATATCAATTTTAAATTGAGGATTCTTAGGTGGGACATTGGATTGATGACTTGGTCCAGGTAGTTGGTGGATGGGTGGGTCATTTTCAAAATTCAGTATTGGTTCGTTTGGCAATTGACCTAGTTCTCTCCTCATGGTAGACTCAGTTAATTGATCTATTTGTGCTTCTAACCTGACGAGGGATTGCTGTTGGATCATGATCATTTATTGAAGTTGGTTGAATCTATCATCAGCTAGATTGGTATGTTGAGGAGGTGGGTATGACGGCTGATTGTAATAGGATGGCTGATTAGGTGACTACTATTATAAGTATAATTTTGATACTGGGGCCTATTCTGAAAGTTTTGCAAAGAAAGAATTTGGATCTGAGTCTGAGTTTGTTGGGATCTCCAAGAAAAATTAGGATGGTTCCTCTATCCTGAATTATATGTGTTAGAGAATGGATTATTGATAGGTTTGGAGTAACCTTGGATAGCTTGAACTTGTTCTTGAATGAAAGGTAGAAACTATGCAACTATGGGACATTCGCTCACATAATGGGCCAGGCTAGCATAGATAGAATAAATCTCCTAATAATTAGGTGGTAGTGTATATTGTGCAGGAGATTATTGACCTAATGCTAGGAACTGATCAAATTTCTGGGCAAAAAGATCGACTTTATCTAATCTTTAGGCTATTAGGTTCAGATCAGTCTTAGGACTAGAGTCTGTTTGCTTGATCTCAAAAATTTATGTCCGCTTTTGGTGAGGGATTGATCTTTCGTAAAAGGATAATGAAGCATGATTGATTGAATTTTTACTCAAAATTTCAAATAAAGTGTAGGCTTCATCCTCACTTTTACTCATGAATGCACCCCCACAAGATGCATCTACCATCTATCTGTATTGGTCATCTAAACCCTCATAAAAAGCTTGAACAATTTATCACTTAGATAGACCATGGTGTGGGCATTTTCTAAGAAGTTCCTTAAGTCTCTCCCATGATTCATGAATTTGTTCTCCTGGAAGCTGAGCAAATCCAGTGATGGCTCGCCTTATGGTGTTGGTTTAACCTATGGGATAGAATTTCTTAAGAAACTCATGCTGCATTTCAGCCCAAATTTGGATTGGTCTCCCTATTGTGCCAAGCCAGTACTTGGCTTTGTCTTTAAGTGAGAAGGGGAATAAGGTCAATCTAAGTGCATCATCAGTAAAATTTTGAATTTTCACCATGGAACAAATTTCTAAGAACTCATCCAGATGCTTGTAAGAATCTTCATTAGTATTTCCATAGAAAGATGGAAGCATCTAGATTATGGTCGACTTGATCTCATAGTGGCTTGCAGGGATATCAGGTAAGTAGATACAAGTCGATGGGTTATAGGTGGAAGGAATAAAATATTCTTTCATCTGCTTAGGTGGTTCTCTAGGATCTCCAGCCATCTGATTTTCAGATTTAATATGAATCAACCGTTCAATCTCAGGATTGGGTTCAACTAGGTCAGGATAGAGAGATCTTCTACCTTGCATATACCAGTGCAAACCCTAATGTATGATTCAAGTTTTGTTTTTGTTTCATTTTTTTTTAAGAGAAAAAGGAGAGAGAAGAAAGAAAGAGCCCTAGACCTAGATACGTAAGGTGGGAAGAATTACTTGTGGTTTAGTGTTAATTACAATCAAGTTAGCAAACAATTAAATCTAGACACCTATGGGTTTCTTAGACCTAACAGTTCGATGTAGAGTGGCTTAGCTTAAATACAAATTGGATTTGTTCTCACTTCCTTCAACTAGCCAGGTAAGAGGTGGGATCGTGGGGGTTCCCCCATTGCTTGCCTTAGACACCAATTGAATTGGCCAGATAAGCTAACGGAATCAATTAAATAACCACAAATCTACTTAGGCTTAGCCTTTATAACCTCTAGCCTTAGACACCAGTTTCAGGAGTGAGTCTAGACTTACTTTACACTTGACCACAATACTCAGAACTGAACTCGATTAATACTAGGGACCAATGTCTACTTGATTTTAGTTAGGCTAGGGTTAATGTGGGATGCTAGTTGGTTGTTTTTGGACCAAGAGAGGGTGATGAAATCCCCACCTTATCTTATTATGGGTGTTGCCCTAAAATTGATTTGAGATGAATATGCACAACCAATTTCGAACAAGAGGTTCTATGCAACTAAATTAGATGTATGAAACTAATAAAACTTGAAAGCTTACCTTGTCTCCAGCGATCATCAAAAATAAATCTACAATGATGAATGCTCCTAAAAATTAAGTTTCTACTCTTGTCATGCAATTTTTATTAGGTTTATGTGGATGAATTTTAGGTTAATTAAAAAAATAATAATTAATATTAAAAAAATAGTTAAGGCTAGGGTTAGGATTGATCTCACCAACTTGGAAGCTTTCTATTTCCCTTTTTTTTTGAATTTTTTAATTTTTTTCTGCAAAAAGATAAAAAAAGTTAGTAAGCAATAGTCACAAAAAAACTAAAAAAATCAAACATTAAAATTGATGCCTTCTCCGGCAACAGCGCCAAAAATTTGATAGGGTCAAGATGCTGTCGTTAGGACACTGTGATTATCAATCAAATTTTGACTTCAATAAAAATTAAAAATATGTAGAAAGTAGTAAGTCGGATTGAATTCATAGAGAAGGCAGGATTTTGATTTGAAATCTTTGATTTTATAAAACAAATAAAATTTTGAAGAAAGTAATTTAAGTCAGAAAATAAAAATTAAAAGTATAAAAAATAAATCGGGTACTAAGATCTACTAAATAGATCCTAGCATCTACTTGTAATAAAAATAAATAATAAAAATTTAAAAAATATAAAAATAAATTGATACTAGGATCTACTAATTAGATCCTAGTATCTACATGCAAAAAATAAAAGACAGGAATTTAAAGTGCAAAAAAATAAATTTTATATTAATTAAAATTAAAATTTAAGTATAAAAAATTTAAAAAGAATAATAAAATAAAATAAAAATAAAATTATAATAACGATCTGAAGTTAATCAGTCAAGCCTTGTCGAAAAGATGATTGATGACCTCTCCATCTTCCATCGTATTCCGTAGAGCGAACCAGCTTCTCTCCTTCTTTTTCTTGGATCCCTAAAGCTATTTAATTTTTTCTTTATTTTTTTTTATACTTTTTACTCAATTTTTCTACTCACAAAGCTTATTCCCGGACATCCTATTTATAAATAAAATTTTTATAATTTTTTGGTAGGAAAAGGAGTCCTAAAATCTTTAAAAATCATATTAATCTCCTTAGGAATATTCTTGGCTGTCGGATGGAGCTTGGACAGCTCAGATCTAATAAAAAATTAGCCATTTTAATCCTTATCAAAGTCGGATCAAACCACAGCCGTTCGATTGTGCCTGGAATTGGTTTTGGGCCATCGGATCATGCAAAAGAGTTCTATTCAAAGTTGGGAGTGATAACAATCATTGGATCACATGATGGATTGCTTTTGGGCCGTCGGATCACGCAAAAGAGTCCTCTTATAAATTGGCAATGAACAGCTGTCGATGGATTTAAGTCGTATTAAATCTCAACCATTGGATCACACCCAAGATCTTTCTCTCACTGTGAATCACACCTGTGGACACGTAACTATTCTCGTGGACCGCGCCCTAGCTCTGTGGATCGAGCGCCGATCCAGCATACACCGAAGGCTATTTTCTTTATTTTTTAGAATATTTTAGCTCTATTTTTGCTCCAATTTTCACCTGAAAAATTGAAAAAAAATATGTATTAAATTTCTCAAATTTTTTTTTTCATTTTGGTGCCTAAATTGCTCAATTAAATTAACATCTATTTTTTTATAAATATATCTAATTTTATATTTTTTTAAAATTATTTATTTTTTAAAAAAATTAATAAATTCATGAAATTAGGATTTTTAAGAAGATGTTAGCACCATAAATTATCAAAAATACCTATAATAAATGTAAAAATATATCACTTATCACTAACTATCAAATCTGATCACCTTTTCTTCTTACATTGCATAATTCTATAAAATATCTTAATGGCATAAACCCTAAACAAGATAAGGTAGAGATTTTATCACCATTTCTTGACCTACAAACCACCATCCTGCATATTGTATTGACCTAAACCTTAACTTAAAATCAATAAGACGTTGGCCCCTAAAGACTCTCGAGCTCAATATGATAAGAGATCCTAAGAGTTGGACCGGATTAGGATTAGTCAGTTTGATTGGTGTCTAGAAAAGTGATTCAGGGACTACGTTCTGAAGGAAGATGGTTATTTAATTGATTTCGTTCACTTATCTAGTCAACTTAGTTGGTGTCTAAGGAAAGTAACAAGGGGGACCCCCACCAACCTTACACTTATCTGGCCAGTTGAGTGGCTAGTCTTTTACCTGGAGTGCTCAAAGGCAACCTTGATAGTTAGGAGCTATCTAGATCTAGAGTTACCCTTAGCCAGGATTGATTGCATAACTTGCTTACTAATCTACAAATATTAATCCTAATTAAAACACTCTTCTCTCTCATCTATCGATCAGGACCCCTTAGGACTCTCATCTCTAGAACTCTTCTTCTTCTCATCTTTTTCTCTCATATATTAAAATTTAAAAAAATATATAAAAAATAATAAAATAAAATATTTTTTTTAAAAAAAAATTATTAAGACAAAACGATGATTGCCAAACACAATCTTAATCCTACAAGCCTATAAGGTCACTGAGGAAGAAATGGATTCTAATAGATAACCTAGAACTCTGCTGGACCTGTGTTATTCGATTCGCTCTGTCCAATCGTCTAGTATTAGATCCTCGACTAATAATTTTATAATTGTCCCTCAAATGATTAACATACATCCTACATTCACTAAAATTGAAGATGCATACATTTATTCAAGAGAGTTTGAAGACATTAGAATTGCAACTTTGACCAATAGAATTAAAGCCTTAGAATTCAAAAGATATATCCAATTTAACCAAGTGCTAGCACCCATATGCATTGGATGCGATGCACCAGATCATATTGTGGAGGAGTGTCCTTATTTGATGAATCCAACCCAAACTGAGTTCATACAAGAGAGTGCATTCAATGAAAGCTACATAAATGAACCTTATGCACCAATCTATAACTCAAGGTCAGAAAGTCATCCCAATTTTACATGGTCACAAGATGCAATATTAGGAGCCCATAATTTTTATCAACCCTATCTAAGACCCAACCAAACACTAAATGATCAACCAGATTTAGATCCTGAGAAAAGAGTCAACACATTAGAAAAGAGTCTAGATATCTTAGTGCAATCAACCTTAGATATTAAAAATACTTTTAATAATTTCATGCAAATCACTGACCAGTTATTTAAACAATTGGGCCAATCAACTATAGCGATTGGTAAACTAGAAGAAGATAGATTATCAAGCCAACTAGAAGATGAACCTAGAGCTCACAATGGTCTAGAACTTAAACACCAGTTCAATTAGTTGAGAACATTCAGATATGAGGAACTGGAGGAGATACTCGAAGTTGATAATAATAATGAGGTATTCACACCTAGTGACCATTACACTCAGCTAAATCTAAAATTAATTATTGAACCCCTCATGATACTGGTTGAATCTCTGCTTAAAAAAGAAGAGGCAACAATAGGAGATACAAAAATACTCCCTCAGCACATCGAGTATATAGATCTTGATGGGAAAAATGCAGGGTTTCATGCATGAATTTTAAAATATTTTAAAATATAACGTAGTGGAATATATAAATTAAATAATTTAATCTATAAATACATGTAATCAGAGTACTAAACTCTATAACTAGGATCTATAACATGTCATATTATATTTATAAATCAAAAAATAAAAGCTTTGGTATTGATCAAATCAATATCCTAGATCTAGAACAGTTTTAGATCTAAAATCTAGATCACATCTAGGTGAGAGAAGAGATCAGATATCTTACCTTCGCATAGATCAAGAACTCCATGATTGATTTTTATTGTTGTCTTTAGAGCCGCACATGCATCCGACCTCTACAGGAGATCCACACGAGACTGCAATAAAATGGAGGTTCGTCGAATGAAGATCCGCTCGAAGTGCTAGCTTCTTGCGGATCTCTCCGGATGGTTAATCTAAAAATATTCTTCGAATCTTTTAGACATTCTAAGAGATGAAGAATATGAGGAGGAATGAGGGAGAAGTCCAACCCTTGGACCTCCTTAAAATCAGAAATAATATATAATAGAAAAGGTCCTAAGAGAAGACCGATCTTCTCTTTCAGGACATCAATGATTGATGTCCTGAGAACATCTCTATTCTAGGATATGAGGAGACCTTCTCCTCTAGATATTTTCCAAACTTTCAGATCTTATGTTATCTGAATTTTCTCATAGAAAAATCTCATGATTGATGGAGAAGAAGGGTTCTAAAAGAAACCTTAAGAGATGACCTTCTTTTCTTCTTCTTCTCTCATCAGGACATGATCAGATCATGTCCAAAATCAGATCACCATGCCCCAACTCCTTGGAACATAGATCCACCATGCCATCCCTCTTTCTCTCTCAGATTTTTATCACATAAAAATCACAAAAATAAATAGAAAATAAACTAAAAGAAAAATAATAAGAGAAGACAATCTTCTCTCTTACTTTTTGACTCTACAAGACATCAACTTTTGATGTCTTGATATAATACTCTCTTCCAAGAAAACTGATGCCTCAAAACACCCATGACATCTTCTTTCTTCTCTACCTTTTCTATGAAAAAATCATCAATTTCTGACACCCCACCTCCTATCATATAGAAGGCGCCACTACATAAGATAGACTAGGTCAAATGACTTAGTCAAACAAAGAAACCATGGGGCGTCCAACTCTTGGATGCCCCTTCCCTTATTATCTGCATGGAGATCAGGAAACCATGTACAAAAGAGATGTCAAAAAGGAAAAGGTAGGCATAGAGAAAATTGGTGCAAGAGAGGGGAGAGGAGTTTTTGTCAAGAGAGACTTTCAAAAGGAAATAAACCCAAATCACTTTCCATAATGAACCAAATCAAATTTGATTCAAATTTTTAGAATAAGTGGTGTGAGATAATATTCCTTAGATATGGATATCATAAAAAAAATATCTGAAAATAAATATGTGGGCGTGGACTTTAATAGGTGGCACAAGGGAGAAGATGGAATCCTAGTCTAACTAGGATTCTCATGTAGACTAGGTCAAACTCTTTGAATCCAATCCAAATTAATTACAACTTAATTAAAGATGATTTTAGTCCAACTTAGAGCCTAATTAAATCAAATTAAATCATATTTAATTTTGATTTAAATCCTAACTTAATTAAGAATTAGGTACATACAAGTCCTAATCGAACAGGGACTTGTTCTCCTTTGCAACTGGCTTATCTAATAAACCAAATAGACTTAATCCAATTAAGTCTAAATCAATTTTAATTGAATCAAATTTAATTAGACTTGATCTCAGTCCAATTGCTCAATCAGATTGAGTCAATTAGCAATCCAATTGCTGATTGATCCTCTTGGAACACTTGCATTAGGTCAAACATCAATCACATTGATCATTTAATCTTAGAATGATTCTCAATCGTCGATTAACCATCTGATTAGATTACAACCTCCTATGTGTGTAACTCTATAGGTTCGAACCTAAGTCGGTAACATACGAACCAATTTCTGTACCAGTCGAAGTATCTATCTAGCAATGATTCCTGACGTCCAGATAAGTCAAATGTATGCAAAGCAATATTCTAAGAATCCTGACCCATGATTACCGTATAATTCATCTCTTTGACCAATAATGCTCAAGATGACTTCGAGTATGCTATCAACACTCATACAAGTCATCTCTATTGTGTCTCAAAATTTTTGCAAATCCCGTGACTCCTCACGAGGATTATCCAGACCTAGGTTTTGCTAAATTGAAACACAGCGAGACATTCTCTTCCTGAAGTTAATCAGGAGTAGTCAATCCTATCTTGACTCACACATCGACTTTATAAATACTTGACTGTATGCAGAAATCTTTCGAACCTATATTAGAAATACAGGCAGTCCAACATCAAAATACAGTGAGTTGCTTGCAAGTCACTGTGGTGATCTCAGGTCGGAGGGACACTTATACCCATTGGCCTTAGCTAGCACTCTTGATAGTAGAGTGTCACATTGGTCACGTTCAGTGCAGATGTACTCCTACATCTCACATGGATGCCATACCAGTGTCTCCACACTACTTGGTTATGAGGACAACCAACGCATATGGCATACAGCGACCTACACTTGATAAGTTATCATCCTTATTAATAACTTATCATTTGATCGTGAATAATTTAAGAACAATCCGATAAATTCTCCTTTATCGATTGATTGTGGTTCTAAGAACTTCATCATAATTTAGCAGTTTATTTAAGGAAGATAGAACTTTTATGATGAACCTGCCAAATAACTTATTATCATTAGATAATTCATATACTAATTCCAATCATCTACCACTTAGATGATTGGCTTTAGGACACATTCCAACAACTCTCACTTGGACTAAAGCCAATCAGAATGATATCAAATATCCTATCTTCCACTTGAGTTCGTAGAACTGCTTAGTTTCGAGGCCTTAGCAAATGGGTCGATCAAGTTCTCCTTTTTCATCGATCTTCCAAAGATCGATGTCACCCTGATCTAAAATCAAAGGTGATAGCAATACAGAGTATGCTGGTCCTTCGGTTCATTAGCTAGTGCTATGGCTCCTGTGCTACGATAGGACTGGACCATCGATGGAGGGTGCCACTCCCAACCTGCTAATGAAGCTCAGCAACTATACAGCTTACATAGCAGCATCATATGCTATAATGTACTCTACATCACTAACTGAGTAGGCTAAAGTATTCTGCTTGAAACCTTTCCAGCAGATTGTTGCTACAATTAGGGTATGATCCGATACTTTCTTGTTGTCATCTTGATTTGACTGAAATCGAAACATCCACATGTTTAAAGTCAGTATTTTCATATTTGAGTCACTGGACCTTAGTATTTTCCAAATACTTAAGGATTGTCTATACAATCTTTCAGTGGTTCTTACTTAGATCAGATTAGTATCTGCTCACTACCATTAGTGAGTATACCATATCTGATCTTGAACATGGAGAAATTAGATGACACCCAAACCTTTATTCCTTGCAATGCTAGAATGCCATTCCCGATTAAGAGAATTTCATCCACAGACAACACAAAGAATAACACTATAGAATATTTTGCCCACTTATAAATGCAGGGTTCCTCTTTGTTCATAACAAAGATATATGTTCAAAACATATATTCCAACTCTAGAATAATAGCGAAACGAACTCTACCTTTCCATTTACGCTACTCTAATCCTTTTGAAAAATCCATTCCCACCCAATGGGTTTTATCTTTTTAGGTGAATCAACTAGTATCCATACACTATTGATTTCATGGACTTCAATTTGGATTTAATGGCTCCAAGCCACTTCTCAGAGTTAGACCACTGCATTGCATCCCTATAGGTGATCGGATCCTTGTTATTCTCATCGAGCTCAACAGGATCGCCGTCCCAGACCTAGATACTGAAGTATCTATCCGACTAATGCGGTACTCTACTAGATCTCCTTAAAGGTGTTACTTTAATGGGCTTCAAGTTTGATCTAATCAAATTCGATTCCGTAGGTTTACTAGATTATGTCGGTTCATGTTCTACTAGTCAAACTTTCAAGTTCAACTTGATAGGCATTAGTTCCTTCTCTAAGAAACTCCTTTCCAAAAGGAATGCCCTACTGCTGATGAGCATCTTATGTTCTTCAGCATGTTAGAATTAGTAACCCTTAAACACCTATTGGATCAAGAACCAAGTTTATCTGTATGCAAACCTTTGACATAGGCCGATCAACTCCAAACCCAAAGGTGAGAGAGTCTAGGTCTATGTCCGATCCATATCTTATATGAAATCTGCACAACAGACTTACTCAGTGTATTTTCAGAGTAAAATAGGTAGTCACACAAGAGCACAATCCTAAAACAGGCAGAGAAGTGAACCCTATCATGGATTGAACCATGTCTAACAAAGTTCAACTTCTCCTTTTAGATACACTGTATTCTGAAAAGGAATCCACTGAGAGAGAATCCAATTCTCTCCTAGATATGTCACAAACTCACTGGATAAGTATTCGCCTCCTCGATCTGATCGAAGAGTTCTAACACCTTATCCAGTTTGTTTCTATATTTCATTATTGAATCATTTGAACATTTCAAATGATTTAGGCCAGACTCACCTATGCCCAGATAGGTCGTCTGTAATGAAATATTAATATCTTCCTCTAACACTTAAGTTCACAGGTCCACATACATTACTATGTATGAGACTTAGAACTTTATCAGCTTCTTCACCTTTTCCATTGAACGGTGACTTTGTCATCTTTCCAAGAAGACTAGACTCACAGGCTATCAATGATTCACAATCATTGAACTTGAGGTTTTCCTCTCAAGCTAATCCGTTTATCCTGTTCTTGTCAAGGTGACTAAGCCTATAATGCCAAAGATAGACATCCATGACATAATCTAACTTGGGTGTGTACATTACACTTAACAGGCTATGTAAATGTTAAATATTATTTTCTTATTATCCATGTATTATTGTAATATTATTCATAATAATATCACAATAATCTTTCTTTATTAATGAATGATGATCAACTTTGGTCAAAAGGCCAACAAAGATTACATTCATCATAAACAATGGACAATAGTAACAATTATTCTAAATGACAATATTTGAAAATAAGCTCTACACTTCCTAAAGTTAAGATTGGAATAAGACTTCCATCCCTAACATTCAAGAATCTCTCACCATTTTCAAACATTCCATTACTTGTAGTCCTAGCAATAAATTGTATAAGACCATCGGTATCTAATACCTAGGTAGTAGAATTACATAGAAAAATTTTAAGGTGTTATCATATAACATCTTTGATGAGCAACTCTTGCTCCTTTCTCTTGTTCAGCCTATTATGGTCAAGGAAAGCAAGACAATTCTTCTTCCTATGACCCTACTTCTAACAGTAGAAGCAATATGCCTGATTTGGATCAATTTTGGACTAATTATTTTGACTAGACTAAGAAGCTCCAGTACGAACCCATTTGTACTGCTGAACTAAATTTAATTTTCAATACTAATTATCGAAGTTGGATCCTATAAGTCATCACTGTCTAATAGCGATTGGAGTAATTAAGGTTTAGCCTTATTTTGAGAAAAGAGAACAATGACCTAATGTATATGAATTATATTAAGCCTAGAGATTTGGATTTTAGTCTCAAGGTTCTTCCACTATTTTATTCAAATTGGTAGCCTCTACCTCCAATTTGGAGAATTACTTTAATTTTCTAGTAGGTACTAGAATCCACATAAGCTACACATAAACCCGACTTTGGTTGGTCAACCCATCTGCATCTACAGGTAGGTTTATTAATCAATTATTTCTCCAAACAACTTCTAGTAATTTAATTTTATCACAGAAATCTAATCAGTAGGCTTTGGCCTCCACTGTAAGGATCCGGTTAGGTCCAACCATTAATATGACCATACTTGGTGCATCTGACCAACGAATGATTAAGCCCAACTTTGGTTGGCCAACCTAACTATTAGATGTGTGCCCTAGATGCCAGATTGGTTGACACATTCCGGTACAAATGTAAGGGCAAATTTATAATTTTGACTATAAATGAATAAAAAGGTTATTCTACTATCACATTGTGTACATTATGTCTGTGATATATCCTTTGAGTTAGTAGGAATGTTAATTCATATTTTCAAGAGTTAAAAATTTAAGGTATGAATTTACATAACTAACTTATAAATAGCTCCTGACCATAGGATCATCATGAGGATGGTGATCGATCCGAAGGTTGGTGTACAATCGCTTCTTTAGGGTAGATGTGTCTTGAGTCTACGGTGTGGAGACACCGAGCGAGAGTATAGGTATTTATTGAGAATGAGAGTACTGAGCGTGACCACCTCAAGCAGTCATAAGGAAGTCTGTCTTCTCGTCAATGACTAGCTCAATGCTGCAGCTGTGTGTCTAGTTCTTTAACCTGAGGTGCATCGACAGTTCACCTTGAGTGTGTTATAGTTTGACTACACCATAACTCGATCTCCTAGTCATTTAGAATTCTGAGGTGTATGTTGGCTGTAGCATATTCATTGTAGGAACCAGATTGCACCAAGATGGGATCTATCAACCTCGGTAGATAAGAGGAGTAGTCCTATGATGATCGAAAGATCGAGTCCTTAAGCCCTTGGCCATGGCAGAGTGAAATAATGGAAAAGAGTTTTCCATTAAAGTTTCACATCAGACTCGGATCGATCGATTGATTCATATGATTGATGTTGGGTTTGATGAGTTCACCTTAACCATAATTCAGTCGGGACTCATGATAGAGGAACTCAATCACATAGGTAGCTGCACCGAGAGGTTCATCTTCATTTCTGATGGGTTGCCACCATATACTGCTAGGTATCACTGATAGATTTTGAAAGCAATTAGAATGATATTGATGATCGATCATTCTAAATTATCAGAATAGAAGAGTTCTGGTCCATCGAAAGGAGTTTCAATGATGTCGATGATGAGATCATGACATGTCTCATTACCATACGAAAATGAACCTAACTGGGTCACACAAACAAGAGTTAGGGTCTAGATGCCATCAATTGAGCTAGCCCAGTTTGATTGATTTGGATTAGACCAATTAGGTTCAAGAAAATTATGCTAGCACATGATTGAGCCTAACTTTCTCCTCGTGTAATCTTTTCTATCTCGATTGAGCCAAATGTGATTTGACTCACCCAGAGAACCTTGAGAAGGTTTCTCTCAGTCTGACTGGAGTCAGTCTAGCTCAAAAAAGTCTTATCTTAATTCATGAGATGAATTTAAGACAATACCTGCTAATTCCTATCACCTGCCATTTTTGTTTTAGGACATCGATCAAACGTTGACCCATGGACCTTGGACTGAAGGCCACTTGGCAAGAGGTTATTGGAGAGTTTTTATGAAGTATCCACCTGCTAATTTTACCCTCAAAGTGGGTGCCATAATCAGATATGGCATGCACCCCAAGTGGATAAGGATAGAGTCCCATGAGATGAGGACTCTATGCCTTGATCGACTCAAACTGTTGGACACCAATCTCACTGTGTTTATCTAGTGTTGGTGCCAACAGTAGGAGGGTTTGGTGGGGTTTTTATCTGATATGATTAGATGATATCACTCCACCAATTAAAATTTTTCCATAATTAATTGGAATTTTTTGATTAATCGAATGATGTGGCACTGCATTGCGCAACAGGGTCTATTTAAACCCTGTCTGCACCTAGGATTTTGAGAATCTGCTCAATACCCAGCAAAAATATGAAACCCCTCCACTTCTCTATGCCCCCTCTACTTCTCTTCCTCCTCTCTTCACATCCAAGAGGTTGGGCATCCATTTGGTGCTTGTCCAAGGTGTGGTGGCTCCCTGATCAGAAGGCTGCAGGAATTTGTCGAGAAGCTACTGCTCCAGCTTCAGAAGATCTTTTGAAGATCTTGCAGAGCAGATCTAGATCTAATTTTTGAAGCAAAGATTCATGAGGAGAAGACAATCTAGAGCCTGCTTGAGTGGATACTAGTAGAGGCCAGGCGACTGTGTGGCTATTTTAGAACCTCGGGCATTGCTGCGATCATCTACAGTGTAATCTAGTTACCCTAGAGGTATTTCTCTAATCCTCAAGTTTTAATTTAATTTTAGATTAAATATTTGATAATAAGAATTAAATCTAATAGATCTTAGATCTAAAATAAAGTAAGATAATTTTTTTTAAAAATATTTCGCTCCAGATCTCATTAGATCTGGAAGATCCTACAAGGAAAAAGGCGATTTTTTTTTCAACTGATATCAGAGCCAGGTTGATAGCTCTATTTCAGATCTAATTTAGATTTATTTTTATTTTTATTTATCTAATATTAATATATTAATAAATTTTAAATATCACATTAGATGTGATTGGATCTAAAATCAAAAAATTTAAAATTAAATCTAAGTAGATTTAACATGTATGAGATGCATGACTAGACTAGGAATAGTTTAAACTATGAATAGTCTTGAAATTTTATATTTTAATATGATTAAAATATAAATTAGATCTAATTTATTCTATAATTTTTTGATATTATAAATATTATATTTAAATCAAAAAATAGAAAATAAAATTTAATTAATTCATAAGATTGATCTGCTGCATGCCTAGACTAGTTATAGAATTGTTCTAGTAACTGTCTATAATAGATTTTATATTGAATAGTTTAATTTAAATCTTATTTTTTAGATATTACATGTGATATATCAGATCTGAAAGCATGCTAATTAGATCAGATTTTAATACATGAGATATATACAAAGCATGTATAAGTTAGATTTGAAATTATATATGTGATATGTAACTTAGATCTAACTAGTTTTGTAGTTAAATCAATATTTCTGATTAAGGTGTTCCTCATGGTCGTCCAGTCATAAAAATAAAATAAAGTTTAAGACCCTCTCCTCCCATTCAATGGGGTGTTCTTATGGCATGTAGGGGTGCTGTCCGTTCATCCTTAATTAGAAATCAAACTTACTTTTCTGCAAAATCCTAGATCCTGAAACCTTAGGATTTATTTTACATATTTTGTTTATGAACCCAAGACTTAATTAATGAATTAAGCTTATGAAATTAAATTAGGTCTAAAATTGAGAATTTCAGATCTAAGTCATTTTCATAAAATTGGGTTCGGACTTGGGTAGCTCAATTAGGTCTAGCGGTTAATCAAACAGAATCAAAAGTTGGTTAGGTGGGATCATGAAAGTTAATAATTGATCATCCTAATAGGATTAAGTCTAGATCAAGGTCGAATCACATTCATATGTGACTCGATCAAGTTAAGACCTAATTTGACTCAGTGGTTAGAGCTTGGATTGTAGACTAACCCAATTAGTTCTGGTTCGATAATTTGATGTCTAAGGTAAGTTGGGCAGATGCGACCGACTGGTTTTTAATTGAAAGCTTCTCGATTCGAATGCGTTCTTGTCAAGTTAATGGCATATCCCTCCCACCGGTCTCACTTACCTGGCCATATGTGTCGATCCAATTCTGATTTGAGGTGACTAACAATTCGAGCCAACCCATGCCACTAGGTTAGTCATAATTGTTATGACTATGTCAAGTCAAGTTTAATAAGACCTAAATTAAATCTTCCTAAGAAAATATTAAGTCTAAGATCTTTCACCATTGTGGATGTGCGGGCCCTTCCCGGGTTGATTGTTCTTGGCTGGTTTCAGTGGTTCAGTTGCACCAGAAAGATGCAACCATGTCCATTAGGTATTGGATGCTACGGATTAGAGGATGGGTTGTGCTCAATATTTCGGATACGGTGAGGGACTCAATCAGGAATCTAGTTCATGCAAATGGTGGGTCTGACTTAACTAAGGATTGGAGCAATATTCCGGACATGGTGAGCTTCATGAATTAGAGACCAAGTTTTGGGTGCACCATGATTAGAGAATCATTGGACAAGTGTTGTCCACTCATCAGTTGACCCATCACCAATAACTATTAGGTGAGGTGATGAACCAGTCGGTGAGACCGCACCACCCACTAGAAATCACTAATCACAGAGATTTTCACATCTCTACCTAGGGAGTGTAGGGATCTGAGAAAATAGTGGGAGCCTAATTTGTTTAAAAATAAAACTCCTAAATAAATTAGTTAAGTCTGATTACAAAATCTAACTAGAAACTTTTGACTCTCTACAGGAAACAGGTCTGCGTCCTACCCCATGACCAAAATACTAGACACCCACAGATTGACTAGACCCAATTTCAAAGACTGGTTGAGGAACTACAAAATTATTCTGGGTTCCAAGAAATTGACTCATATCTTGGACCAGAACCCACCTGCCATGCCAGCACGTCCGACTGCTGAATAGAGAGCATCTCTGAAAAAGTGGATGGATGAAGATAACAAAGCCAGGTATTACATGTTGGGTGCAATGTCTGATGACTTACAGCGCCAGCATGAGAATATTATGACTATCCGCCAAATGTTGGCTTACCTACAAGAGTTGTTTGGTGAACAAAGTCACGCAGCCAAGTATCAAATCTGCCAAAGACTTTTTAAGGCTAAAATGCATGATGGGCAGTCAGTCCAAGATCATTGTTTGACAATGATCAAGGACCTTGAGGAGTTTGAGAAGCTCGGTATCATCATAGACAAAGATTTTTAGATTGATGTGATCCTTCAGTCTTTGTCCGATGCATATGGTTAGTTCATCATAAACTTCCATATGCATAAGATGCAGTGTACCTTGGCTGAGTTAATGAACATGTTGGTTACGGCTGATCTTTCTTTGAAGAGTTCAAAAGGCTCAGTCCTTACTGTGGAGCGGACTTCTTCCAAGAGAAAATCTTTTGAAAAAAAAAAAATCTACAAAGAAGCAGAAGGTGGATGGGAAAAGGAAGAAGATGGAATCGAAGAAGAAGGCTGCTGAAAAGAGAAAATATTTTCATTGCAATTCAGACGGCCATTGAAAATGGAACTGTCCTCAGTACCTGGCCACCCTGAAGAACAAGAAAGATGGTCCTTCTGGAGGTATGTTGGTGCAGAATTCCATCAATGCTGGAGAAGCTGGAGTCGAGGGGATCATAGCCACCATCGGAACCTGCAAGAAAAGTCTAAACCGAAGTTGGGGGTACTCCGACAAGATCCTCCGATGCTCAAGTCAGTATTTTGCTTCAACAGAAATGGAGCACTCGAATGAGATTTTAGCAGAGTTTAGAGATAGTGTTTAGAGCCTAAAGGAGAACGTATCTGGGGGGTCTCTTTTATAGATGGGAGAGCGTAATCGATTGACAGCGACGTCTGTAACTGCCTGATAGTGGGCCATTCAGGGCCACGTGGAGTTTGTTACGGAGAGTGGAGTGGTGTCTGTTGTCGTGACTTATCAGAGAGTGGTGGGGCCACATGGAGTTTGTTACAGAGAGTGGAGTGGTGTCTGTTGTCGCAACTTGTCGGGGAGTTCGGGCCGAACGGCTGAAGCTTGATTGGGATGTCTGGTGGAGCGGAATAGCTCTCTGTCTCAGTAATTAAAGAGAAGCTCGGATGTTTTTGAGGTTGCTGATGGGTTAACTGTTGTTGGGTGCCTTTGGCGTTGATGCTGCAGATGGAAGTCATCTACTATAGAAGTCCGGACGGAAACTTTCTGTTGGAGTAATCTGGCTGGAGTCTGATTGCTAGAGAAGTCCATCTGGAATTTATCTGATGTAGAAGCTTGTCTGAGGGCTGTCCACTAGAGAGGTCTGGTTGCATGAGGAATCCAACAGAAGGTCGATCGATAGCAGAATTCGAAAGGTGCTACAGAAGGTTGACCGATAGAAGAGTCCGGAAGGCATTATGGAAGCTCGTCCGCTGGAGGAGTATGGTGGACACTGTGGAAGGTCGACCACTGGAGAGGTTCGAAAAAAATTTGTCTGTTGGAGGGGTCTGCTTGGCACTGTTGATGTCCGGTTGGCGCTATTGAAGGTTGATGGTCGGAGAGGTACGAAAGATACTAGAGATAGTCGGTCACTGTAGAAATCTGACTGCTGGAGCCCATCCGTTGTAGAAGTTCATCTGGAATCCAATTCTGTTGTAGGAGTTCGGATGGAGTCGGTTCTTGTAGGAGTCCGAAAGGAGGTCGCTTACTGTAGAAGCTCGGACGAAGTCCATGTAGGAACCAGATCTAGGGTTTCAGGGTTAGATCTTGAAACTTTTTCAAGATCATATAGCGAAAAACTAAAATAAATCAAAATTTTTTTTTTAAAACTAGAGAATTCCTAGATCTAAGATCCTATTACATGATTATTACATAGCATTAAATCAGAAATTAAAATATAGAAATATAGCATGAACTACATGTTGATCATATCAACATGTTTCTATACTACATCTAATGTATGTGTTAAACAATAGATCAGATCTATTATCTTGCAAGTTAGACATTCTAACATCGCTGATCTGGGCTTGAGGATGATGTTGCAAGCTGCATAAGCATTCGGCCTCTAGGAGTCGTCCACACGAGCCCACGAATCTCGATCAGAAGTCCTGCTTCAGAAAATCAGCATAGTATGCTAGTACTGCACTGATCCTTCTTTAATGGTTGATCAGGTGCCTCCTTCTTCTTGATTTAGACTCTTCTAAAGATGGAAAGTAGGAGGAGGAGTTTCAGATCTGAGACACTCTTAGGAAACTCAAGATGGAGGGAGGAAAGATATGAAAACAAACAACCCTAGAAGAAGACCCTCTTCTTCTTCTCGTTTCTCTCTCTAGACACTCTAACTTGTGTCTATTATATCTCCACGACCCAAAGGTCTTTTTCTTTGAATTTTGGATGGCCTAAAGGTCTCTCAAATCTCTATCTTCTTCAAAAATTTTATGAAGAAACTCATTTTATATAGAGAGATATGATAGAGTCCTTGTCTAGGTCAAATACCTAATCAAGGCTTATCCAAACATGGCAAGTTAAGGGGTGCCTAACTCTTGAGCACCTCCTCCTTATTTTCATAAATGGATCATCAGAAAAGGGTGCATAATTTGTACCCTAAAAGCCATAAAAATTCCAAAAAATGTTTGGATAGATTTCATAAATGGATTTCGAATTCTATGATCAACCATCCTATCGGATCATGAACTCTAATGTGTGTGACCTCATAGGTCCAAACTTAAGCCGGTAGTACAAGAAAAAATTCTTGTACCAATCGAAGTGACCATTTAGCAATGGTATCCGATGATCGGATAGGTCGAATGTGTAGAACAACATCCTTAGAACCCATGCGGATATAGTTTTCATATAATTCATCCCCTTGACCAAAATGATCATAGGACACCCTAGAGTTCAACTGTCAACTCTGATCAGGTTGTCCACATTGTATTTCAAAATATCAAATCCATCTGATGGATTACCCTGGCCAAAGTTTTGCTAAATTGAAATACAGCGACTCATTCTTCTCCAACTCTTGGAGTGGTCAATCCCATCTCGATCTCACTCTGACTTTGCAAGTATTTGACTGTACCCAGAAGCTTTCCATCCCTGAATTAGAAATTTAGTTAGTCCAGTACCAAAGCACAGTGAGTTGCTTGCAAGTCACTGAGGCGATCTCAGGTCTAAGGGCCACTTATACCTATATCCCATCAGAGACATTCTCGACAGCAGAATACTCTGGAGTTGGTCACGTTCAATGATGATGTACCAGTACATCTCACCTGTATGTCATACCAGTGTCTCCACACTCTTTGGTTAAGAGGACAACCAATCCATATGGCCTACAGCGACTTATGCTCGATAGAAGCTGTCGTCTTTATTAACAGCCTATCATTTGGTCGTGAACTGTTTTAAGGACTAATCGATAAATCCTCTCTTTATCAAATCTAAATAGTTCTAAGGACTTCATCATAACAATGGAGTTCATTAGAAGATGAAAGCTTATGATGAAAATGCCAAATATATTTTATTTATTAACAAATCAATTACAATACTTGGTTGCTCAACCGTCAACAGGTTGACGATTGGCTTTTTGGGACATATTTTCCAACAACTCCCACTTGTCCTAAAGCCACTCGGCATAGTATCTAATACCCATCTTCGACTTGTGGTTGTCGAACTCCTTTATCGCCAGGGCTTTAGTGAAGAGGTCGGCTAGGTTCTCCTTTCCGTCGATCTTCTGAAGGTCGACATCACCTCGATCCATGATCTCTCGGACTAGGTGGAAGCAGTGCAAGATGTGCTTCATCCGCTGATGTGCTTTGGGTTCCTTCGCCTGAGCTATGGCACCAGTGCTGTCGCAGTAGAGCAGGACCGGACCATCGAGGGAGGGTGCTACTCCGAGCTCGTTGATGAATTTCCTCAGCCACACAGCTTCCTTCACGGCATCTGATGCTGCGATGTACTCTACTTCAAAAATAGAGTCCACCACAGTATGCTGCTTGAAACTCTTCCAGCAGATGGCTCCACCATTCAAAGTAAAGATATAACCCGACACGCTCCTACTGTCATCATGGTCAGATTGAAAGCTAGAGTTTGTGAACCCCACAAGTTTCAGATCTGACTCGCCATAAACCAACCATTGATCCTTAGTATTTCTCAAATACTTAAGGATGGCTTTAACTACTTTCCAGTGATTTTTTCCAGGATCAGATTGGTATCTACTCACTACTCCTAGAGAGTATGCCACATCTGGTCTTGTACATGTCATGGCATACATGATAGATCCCATGGCTGAAGCATATGGGACTCTACTCATACGCTCTCTCTCTTCAGGAGTTGTCGGACAATCTTTCTCAGAGAGAGAAATTTCATGGCCTATCGGTAGATAGCCCTTCTTGGAATTCTCCATGCTGAACCTCTTCAGCACAGTGTCTATGTACATGGACTGGGATAACCCAAGCATCCTTTTAGATTTATCCCTATAGATCTTCATCCCTAGGATGTAGGATGCTTCATCCAAGTCCTTCATGGAGAACTGTGATGACAACCAAACTTTTATTCTCTGTAGTGCGGGGATGTCATTCCCGATTAAGAGAATGTCATCCACGTACAAGATAAGGAATACCACAACTGGACCATTTGCCCATTTATAGATGCAGGGCTCTTCTCCATTCTTAAGGCTGACGAACACCTTTTGTTCATCAGCATGGTAGAAAAAAATATCCTTTTCTCTTTGGGGTACCTTATGAATGAGCATTTGTCAGACCTAGGTCCAAGTTTGTCTGTGACTAATCGTTTGACATAGATCGGGCACCCTCAGACCCTAAGGTGTGAAAGTACTGGCTTACGTCCCATCCATATCTCATATGTAGTCTTAATTACAGATTTACTTGGAACCCTATTTAACAGATAACAAGTCGATTCGAGTGCATATCCCCAGAAGGATATCGGCAAGCTAGCAAAATCCATCATGGATCAGCCCATGTCTAACAGAGTCTGATTCCTTCTTTCAGACACACCATTATGCTGTGGTGTTCCTAGAGGAGTCCATTGGAAGAGAATCTCATTCTCTCTTGATATGTGAGAAACTCACTAGAAAGGTATTCTCCTCCTCGATCAGATCGAAGAGTTTTAATACTCTTCTCAGTTTGTTTTTCTACTTCACTTCGGAATCATTTGAACATTTCAAATGAATCTGACTTATGTTTCATCAGATAGACATATCCATATCGGGATAGATCATCCGTGAAAGTTATGAAGTAGAAATATCCACCTCTAGCACTATTGCTCATGGACCCGCATACATCAGTATGTACTAGGCCCAAGAGCTCAGTAGCTCTCTCACCTTTTCCAGTAAAAGGTGACTTGGTCATTTTACCAAGAAGACAGGACTCACAGGTTGGAAGTGATTCACAATCACTGACTTCGAGAATTCCCTCTTGAGTCAACCTGTTTATTCTATTCTTGTTTATATAACTTAGCCTACAGTGCCATAAGTAGATATCTGACACACTATCTAATCTAGGGTGCTTGCCAGTAGAATAGACTCTTATCAGGCTTGATCTTTTTGGTCTGGCTCTGCACTGATGTCCCAGCCTGAACTTGCATCTTCTTCACTTTCTTCTTCTTGTTCTTCTTCTCTTTCTTAAAAGGCCAAGAACCAGAAGATGAACCTCCCACTAAGTTCACCGACTCCTTGTGAAGTTGGTGATCCTTCTCAAAGTTCTGAAGCAACCCCAGTAACCCATGGTAGTTTACTTCAGGCTTTGTCATTTTATAATGAGTGAGGAATGGGCGATAAGACTTGGGCAGCGAGTTTAGTATTGCATCTTTCCCAAGCTGCTCATGCAAGGGAAAGCTGAGCTTGCTCAATCGTTCCATCAGCTCGATCATGTACAATACATGATCAGTGACAGAGGCACCATCTTATATTTTGGCGTTGAAGATGGCACAACTAGTCTTGTGCCTCTCCACATCATCAGGTGTGCCAAAAGCATCCTCCAACACTTGAAGCATATCCTTTGGCTGAGCCATCTCGAATCTGCGACTGAACTCATCGCTCATGGTAGCCAGCATGATACAGCGCACCGTGGTCCAGTCACTGAGCCACTTCTAGTAAGTGTCTCTGACTATTCCAGTGCATTGACAGCTGGCTCCTCAGGTGCAGGATTCATGATCACATATAGGATCCATTCATGCTCCAAGACTATCTTCAACTTTTGGTACCAGCTACCGATGTTGGATCCCACTAACTTATCATTGTCCAACAATGATCGGAGCGATAGGAAAGTGGCCATATTTGCACAAAGGAGAACCATAACCTAATTAGTAATTGATTCATTAAACCTAAAGATTTGGACTTTAATCAAAAGGTTTCTCCCACTATTTTATTCGAATTGGTAGCTTCTACCTCCAATTCGAAGAATTACCCTAATTCCTTAGTGGGTACTAGAATCCACTTAGACTGCACACAAGCCCAACTTTGGTTGGCCAACCCATGTACATCTAAGGGTAGGTTCATAATCAATTGTTTCTCTAAATAATTTCTAGTAATTTTAATTTTACCCCAGAAACCTAATCAGTAGGCTTTGGCCTCCACTGTAAGGATCCGGTTAGGTCCAACCATTAATATGATCATACTTGGTGTATCTAACCAATGAATGATTAAGCTCAACTTTGGTTGGCTCACCTAACCACCATTAGAGAGACACTTCCAAGTCGTCATATGATGAGTGATAATTTCATTAGTCAACAAGCACCAGGCCTTTGGGTCTGCAATGATTATTGAGTTAATGGACTCATTATCAAACACCTTAATGGGAGGCTATGACTTAGTTATCTCCATAACTTTGTCATTTTAAGGACTTAATAATTTTAGAGAATTTAAATAATATAGAGGATGAAGTCAGATGAACCAGCTTATCATGATCCTCCCACTGGCTTCACCAAGTCAGCTTAAGGGAGACCATTAAAAGGGCTGGTCTAAGAGCACCTAAATCAGTCACACTGATTTACCTAGCTGACATGGGTTAGCTCGAATAGTCAAGTGATCCAATCAAAACATAATTTCACCAAGAGGCCAGGTAAGTTCGATCAATGGGAGGGTCTGCCAAAGCTTGCCTTAGACACCATCAGAAATGGCCAAGTAAGCGGGCTCCCAATTAAAAACCACCGGTCTGGTTTACCTTAGACACCAACTGGTTTAATTAGTTTCGATTAGATCAACCTAACAGTTCATGCTAGACTGCTTAGCCAAGAATCAAGTCTATTTGGTTCTCATTAAAGACATGGACTTGACCAACTACAACTATTGTAATTAATCTAGAGAATCCTTGACCTAATCTAAGACAACAATTGATTAGATTTAGTCAATTCTCTAATTAAGTCCATCTTTAATCTAACCATAGGTCTAACCCAATTAATGGACCTAATTCCCACTAACCCATTAACCCAATGTGTTATGATTTGTGTCTTAGGTTCTTCAATTCACAATCCTAGAGCCTAATCAAACAACTTCTTAATTCTTAATTAAGTTTTGGGCTGAGGGTTGGGTTCGGCTTTTCAAAAAATAATTTTTATATTTGTAAAATAATTTTATAATATGATTCTACCAACCATATTGCATATTTGATTCATAATCAAGATACAAGTAAAATAAACATGAAACTACTTTAGATCTAATCTAAACAGGTTCATGTAATTGAAATAATTTCAACTTTAAATAATTTTTTTGCACAAAAATTATTAACAAAGAGATTTTATTTAAATTTAAATACTTTTTAAATCTAATAAATTATAAATTTAATTTATATCATATCTAACAAATTTATGATTAAAGATAGATCTACACAAACTAGGACAATCTTTGCACTGTAAGGGGTAAACCTTACAGCAGGACAACCTTGCAGTTCGTGATTGATCTAAAATTTTAATTTTAGATTTAATAATTAGATTATAAATTAGATCTAATCTAAGAAATAATCTAAGCATGTATAAATAATTATGTAATAAAGAACCTAGGCTCTGATACCAATTATAGGAACCAGATCTAGGATTTCAGGGTTAGATCTTGAAACTTTTTCAAGATCATACAGCGGAAGACTAAAATAAATCAAAATTTATTTTTAAAATTAAAAAATTCCTAGATCTAAGATCCTATTATATAATTATTACATAGCATTAAATCAGAAATTAAAATATAGAAATATAGCATGAACTACATGTTGATCATATCAACATGTTTCTATACTACATCTAATGTATGTGTTAAATAATAGATCAGATCTATTACCTTGTAAGTTAGACGTTCTAACCTTGCTGATCGGGTTTGAGGATGATGTTGCAAGCACACATGCGTTCGGCCTCTAGGAGTCATCCACACGAGCCCACGAATCTCGATCAGAAGTCCTGCTTCAGGAAATCAGCACAGTATGCTAGTACTGTGCTGATCCTTCTTTGATGGTTGATCTGGTACCTTCTTCTTCTTGATTTAGACTCTTCCAAAGATGGAAAGTAGGAGGAGGAGTTTCAGATCTGAGACGCTCTCAAGAAACTCAAGATGGAGGGAGGAAAGATATGAAAACAAACAACCCTAGAAGAAGACCCTCTTCTTCTTCTCGTTTCTCTCTCTAGACACCCTAATTTGTGTCTATTATATCTCAAATCTCTATCTTCTTCAAAAATTTCATGAAGAAACTCATTTTATATAGAGAGATATGATAGAGTCCTTGTCTAGGTCAAATACCTAGTCAAGGCTTATCCAAACATGGCAAGTTAAGGGGCGCCCAACTCTTGAGCACCTCCTCTTTATTTTTATACATGGATAACTAGGAAAGGGTGCACAATGTGTACCCTAAAAGTCATAAAAATTTCAAAAAAAATTTGGATAGATTCGATGCAAAATTGAAAGAGTTTTGGATTTCTAAAACTCTATCTTATAGAATTCGAAATCCAAAGTTATTCCTTTTTGATTTGATCCAACCACCTTTCATGTAAGAAAGAAGAGAGGAAACCTTTTGTGAATGTGGGAGAGACCTGGGAGAGGGCTTTTGTCATACAAAATAAGAGGAGATTGGCATTGAATGAGAGAGAGGGCGTGGGGAAGGCTTATGTGGCGCAAGGTGGAATCCTAGTCTTACTAGGATTCTATCTTATGACTTGTTTTAATTTGGTTTCTCAAATCAAATCAAACCAAAATTAGATCAACCCAATTAAAATAGGTCTTAACCTAATTAAAAATCTAATTTAATCAGATTAAATTAAATTTAAATCTGATTTAATTTTTTAATCAAATTAAAAATTAGATTGATCCAAGTCCTAGTTGAACTAGGACTAGTTTTTCCTTGCACTTGGTATATCCAATAAACCAATTGGACTTGATCCAATCAAGCTCAAATAAAATTTAATTAAATCATATTTAATTAGACTTAATTTCAGCCCATTGGCTTAATCAAATTATGTCAATTAGTAATCGAATTGCCAATCGATCCTCCTGCAACACTTGCACTGGGTTAAATGTCAATCGTATTGATCATTTAACCCTAGAACGATTCTTAATCGTTGATCAACTATCCGATCGGATCATAAACTCTAATGTGTGTGACCTCATAGGTCCGAACCTAAGTCGATAGTATAGAAATAAATTTTTGTACCAATCGAAGTGACCATCTAGCAATGGTACCCGACGATCGGATAGGTCGAATGTGTAGAACAACATTCTTAGAACCCATATGGATATAGTTTTCATATAATTCATCTCCTTGACCAAAATGATCATAGGACACCCCAGAGTTCAACTGTCAACTCTGATCAGGTTGTCCACATTGTATTTCAAAATATCAAATCCATCTGATGGATTACCCTGGCCAAGTTTTGCTAAATTAAAATACAATGACTCATTCTTCTCCAACTCTTGGAGTGGTCAATCCCATCTCGATCACACTCTGACTTCGCAAGTACTTGACTGTGCCTAGAAGCCTTCCATCCCTGAATTAGAAATTCAGTTAGTCCAGTACCAAAGCACAGTGAGTTGCTTGCAAGTCACTGAGGCGATCTCAGGTCTAAGGGACACTTATACCTATATCCCATCATAGATATTTTCGACAGCAGAATACTCTGGAGTTGGTCATGTTCAATGATGATGTACCAGTACATCTCACCTGTATGCCATTCCAGTATCTCCACACTCTTTGGTTAAGAGGACAACCAACCCATATGGCCTACAGTGACCTATGCTCGATAGAAGCTATCATCCTTATTAACAGCCTATCATTTGGTCGTGAACTATTTTAAGGACTAATCGATAAATTCTCTCTTTATCGAATCTAAATAGTCCTAAGGACTTCATCATAACAACGGAGTTCATTAGAAGATGAAAGCTTATGATGAAAATATCAAATATATTTTATTTATTAACAAATCAATTACAATACTTGGTTGCTCAACCATCAACAGCTTGACGATTGGCTTTTTGGGATACATTTTTCAATAGTCCACTTACCGTAAAAACTCAGATGAAGTCCACTTGCAATAGAAGTTTGGACGAAATTCACTTACTGTAGAAGCTCGGATGAAATTCGGAAGGCGGTCGACCACTGTAGAAACTTGGATAGAGTCTGGTTACTGTAGAAGTCCTACTGCTAGGGAAGCTCGGACATTGATGAAGTCTGGAAGAAGCTCAAAGTAAAGTCGATCGTGACAGGAGGAAGTCTGGAAGAGATTCAGAGAGTAGTCAATTACTGTAGAAAATCAGCTGATAGTGAAGTCCAGAGAACATTTGGAGAAGCTCAGAGTGCATTTGGAGTAGTTCGATAGACGACTGAAGGAGCTCATTATTGAAGAAGTTTGGAGGGTACGATAGGAGTTCATCCGTTGGAGGAATCCGGAGGACACTGTGGAAGGTCGAATGCTGGAGGAGTCTGGATGGTACTGTGGAAGCTCGGACGGCCGGGAGAGTTCAAAAAGATGTCGCACAAGGTCAGAAGCCGGAAGAGTCCTGGGAGGGTTGGCCTCTTACGAACTTCGCTGAGGTTATTTTATACCCAACACTCATTATAGAATCTAATCTTACGGTTTCCTCTGCATTTAGTTGGGTACTTGACTCTGATTCTAGTGCTCATTTGTGCACTTCTATGCAGGATCTTGAGGAGAGCAGGAAGCTGAGGGATGGGGATATGATCCTACGTATCCCTATGCATTGGGAACGATGCAAGAGTTGCTGCTGTGGTCGTGAAAACCTACCCTCTGCGATTACCGTTAGGATTAGATTTAGTCCTTAGAGATTGTTATTATGTGCCTGCAGCAAGCAGGAATTTAATTTTTGTTTCATGTTTAGCACAAGAAGGCTATGTGATTAGCTTTCATAAGAACCATTGTAACATATTTTATGAAAATAATAAAGTTGCAAATAATTTTCTTATTAATGGTCTCTATCAGCTACATATTGATGTATCTGTAATTCATATCGAGCAAAATGTGAATGCTATGGGAATTAAAAGGCCTAGAGATAGTCTAAATGATAGGTATCTGTGGCACCTAAGGCTAGATCATATAGCAGAAGATAAGGTTAACAAATTGGAGAAATCCGGGCTATTGAGTCTGTTGACTTTTGAATTATATCCAGTTTGTGAATCATACTTTCAAGGCAAAATGACCAAACTTCCTTTTGTGGGACATGGGGAAAGGGCCACAGACCTACTTGCCCTAGTACATACAGATGTGTGCAGCCCATTTGATGTGCCGGCTAGAGGCAACTATATCTACTTCATTATCTTTACCGATGATATATCTAGGTATGGGTATGTGTTTCTAATGAAATACAAGTTTGAAGCCTTTGAAAAGTTCAAGAAATTCAGGCATGAGGTAGAAAAATAAACAGGAAAGCCCATTAAGATTCTTCGATCAGATCGAGGAGGTGAATACCTTAGTCGGGAGTTCCTAGACTATCTTAAGGATAATGGTATAATCTCTCAATGGACTCCACCTGAAACGCCACAACTCAACAGAGTTTCAGAATGGAGGAATCAGACCCTATTAGATATGGTCCGTTCCATGATGAGCTCCACAGACCTCTCTGAGTTTCTTTGGAGACATTATCTCATGACAGCAATATATGTATTCAATAGGGTTCTCTCTAAAATCATTCCTACCACACCGTATGGGATATGGCATGATAAGAAGCCAAGTCTGAGTCATCTCAGAATTTGGGGTTGTCCGGCTCATGTCAAGAGACAGCAGGCGGACAAGTTAGAGTTCAAGTCTTTTAAATCTCGGTTCATAGGATATCCTAAAGAGTCATTAGGATACTACTTTTATATTTTGGAAGATCACAATGTGATTGTGAATCGACATACTATTTTTCTTGAAAAATAGTTTATTCAAGATGGTGGCATCGGAAGAATAATTAAGCTCAAGGAGAATGTCTCCCAAGAGCAACGAGCTAAAGAACATGAGGAACCCAATCAATTAGAACCAGTCCTAATACAACCTCTTCCACCTCGTAGATCGACTAGGGTTTCCCGTCCTCCTAAAAAGTACTTAGGTACTATACAAGAGAAAGTAGAGAAAATATTCCTCACGAGAAATGGGGCTCATGGTGATGATCCCAAGACCTATGACGAGGCAATATCAGATATTGACTTCGAAAAATGGTTAGAGGCAATGAGATCAGAAATTGATTCGATGCACTTAAACCAAGTCTGGACCTTGGTAGATCCACCTGAAGGTATTCTACCTATTAGGTATAAATGGATCTTCAAGAGAAAGATAGGTGCAGATGGGAATGTGGAGACATTCAAGGCT
This sequence comes from Elaeis guineensis, assembly GCF_000442705.2. NCBI lineage: Eukaryota > Viridiplantae > Streptophyta > Magnoliopsida > Arecales > Arecaceae > Elaeis > Elaeis guineensis. The sequence goes on from NC_026003.2 coordinate 52,288,193, forward strand.
AGGCTCGTAGCGAAAGGTTATAGTCAGTGTGAAGGTATTGACTATCAGGATACCTTCTCGCCCGTAACCATGCTAAAATCCATCCGCACATTGTTTGCTATTGCAGCCTATTTCAATTATGAAATATGGCAGATGGACATGAAAATGATATTTTTAAATGGATATCTTGAGGAAGATATCTATATGGAACAGCCGCTTGGTTTCACATCTAGTGATGATGATCACAAAGTCTGCAAGCTGCAAAGGTCCATTTATGGACTTAAGCAAGCATCTCGAAGTTGGAATACTCATTTCAATGATGTGATCAAAATGTTTGATTTCATCCAGAATGAGGAAGAACCATGTGTGTTCAAGAAGGTTAGTGGAGCACAGTTATCTTTCTCGTACTGTACGTAAATGACATCCTCCTGATTGAAAATGATATTTTCATATTGACCTCAGTCAAAATATGGTTGTCTAAGGAGTTCTCTATGAAAGATCTAGGAGAAGCATCCTTTATACTGAGTATTAAGGTATATAGAGATAGACTAAATAGGATGCTAGGACTTTCACAGAAGATGTATATAGAGGAGGTGCTAAAAAGATTTAGCATGAAAAACTCCAAAAGAGGTTTAGTACCTTTTAGATATGGTATTCATCTCTCCAAGAAGATGTGCCCTAGCACACCTGAGGAGATTGAACGCATGAGCAAGATCCCTTATGTTTCGCAATAGGGAGTCTCATGTATGCCATGCTATGTACACGATCTGATATAGCCCATGCTGTGAGTGTCACAAACAGATATCAGTCGAATCCAGGCAAAGAGCACTGGACTTCTATGAAATGTATCCTTAAGTACTTGAGAAGAACTAAAGATATATTTCTAGTCTTTGGGAATGGAGAACTCCAGGTTCAGGGATTTACAGACTCAGACTTTATGTCTGATATAGATAATCAAAAGTCACCATCTGGAAGTCTGTTCATTTGCAATGGTAGTGCAGTCAGCTGGAAGAGTTCCAAGCAGACGGTAATTGCTGATTCCACCATGGAGGCAGAGTATATTGCTGCATCGAAAGCTGCGAAGGAGGCATTCTGGTGCAAGAAGTTTGCCGCAGAGCTTGGAGTGATGTCATCGGATGCCATCCATCTTTACTGCGACAATAATGGCACCATAGCTCTAGCTAAGGAGCCAAGATCTCATCAGAAGTTCAAGCATATCGAGCGGTGATTCTATCTGATCCGTGATTACCTCAAAAAGGGTTATGTCAAGGTTAAGAGAGTCAACTCCACAGATAATGTGGCAGACCCACTGACAAAGCCATTAGGCCAGCAGAAGATCGAAGCCCACCTTGAGAAGATGGGACTTAGATATGTAGCCAATTGGCATTAGATCAAGTGAGAGTTTGCTAGATGTGTGCCCTAGATGCCAGATTGGCTGACACATTCCTGTACAAATGTAAGGGCAAATTTATAATTTTGACTATAAATGAATAAAAGGGTTATTCTACTATCACATTGTGTATATTATGTCTGTGATACATCCTTTGAGTTAGTAGGAATGTTAATTCATATTTTCAAGAATTAAAAATTTAAGGTATGAATTTACATAACTAACTCATAAACAGCTCCTGACCATAGGATCATCACGAGGATGGTGATCGATCCGGAAGGTTGGTGTACAATCGCTTGCTGTTGGAGTTGTCGTCGGAGTCTGGCTCCCATAGGAGTCCGGACGCGGTCTGTCTGCAGCTGTTGGAGTCAAGGACGAAGCCCGGCTCCCGTAGGAGTCCGGGCGGAGTCTTCCTGCAATTAAAGTTAAAGGTGAAGTCCGGCTCCTGTAGGAGTCCGGACAAGGCTTACCGGCAGCTGATGTTGAGGATGGAGCCCGGCTCCCGTAGGAGTCCGGGCGGAGTCTACTTGCTGTTGAAATTGTCGGTGGAGTCCGGCTCCCGTAGGAGTCCGGACGCAGTCTGTCTGCAGCTGTTGGAGTCGAGGACGAAACCCGGCTCCCGTAGGAGTCCGGGCGGAGTCTTCCTGCAATTAAAGTTAAAGGCGAAGTCCGGCTCCCGTAGGAGTCTGGACAAGGCTTACCGGCAGCTGATGTTGAGGATGGAGCCCGGCTCCTGTAGGAGTCCGGGCGGAGTCTACTTGCTGTTGAAATTATCGGTGGAGTCCGGCTCCCGTAGGAGTCCGGACGCAGTCTGTCTGCAGCTGTTGGAGTCGAGGATGAAGCCCGGCTCCCGTAGGAGTTCGGGCGGAGTCTTCTTGCAATTAAAGTTAAAGGCGAAGTCCGGCTCTCGTAGGAGTCCGGACAAGGCTTACCGGCAGCTGTTGTTGAGGACGGAGCTCGGCTCCCATAGGAGTCCGGGCGGAGTCTACTGGAGCTGATTCTGCTGAGGACTTCGGCTGTGGATATTTTATACCCAACACCAGTCCCCCTACTTCCGAGTTTGAATTTCGAATGAAGGAAGTACAGAGAAAGAGATGGGCACAGCCGAAACCAACCCCTCGAATCCTGCGCACCGCCGCCCCTAGATATTTTGGCATTAAATGCGCGCGTGCTAGAGTCTTTTCGGATCGGGGCGATACGAAGCGATCCTTTGAAATTCTCGTCGGTACACTGGCCCAGGTACAGTGCCGTAATGGCCCTGCTGATCCGTCAGCCGCTTTTAGCCGCCTGTCGGGGGGAGTGGGACACGTGTCGGATGCGGACTGGCTTTAGGTGCCCTATTTCATTCCAGAGTTTCTATCAGTGTCTGCCTTCTCTTCGAGAGCCCTGTTTCAGTGGGCATCTTCTCGAGCCGTAGGTGTCTTCCAAATCATCCCTATCTTCATCCCTCTGGTCCCTCAGAGCAATATAGGTTAGTTTCAGCACCTTCAACCTTCTTCCCACCGCCTAGGGACTTCTTCTCTGTCATTACTTTTTGTACACCTCCGAGTTAGTTTTCGGTGGCCTCTCGTCCCCCATCCTATCCGTCTTCCCAGGGACCTTTAAAGCCCTCCTTCAAAACTTCCCGAAATGTCGTCCGGCTCTTCCGCTCCCTGTAGTTCCGGGAGCTCTTCCGCCTCAAACCCCCAGGTCTCCTGCTCTGTAGACGAACCTGCGTCTGGGGCTGGGCTCCGCCCGATTTTTGCACCGGGCGCCATTCCATGTTCCCTGACCTCGGAGGAACTCCTTCTGATAAGGGTTCAGTATGGAGTTCCTCCGGAGTACGACCTAGAGCTGCCTGGCCCTTCTAACCGGGCCAGCACTCCCCCATCCGATCGTTTTTGTCTGTACCAGGAAGCGTTCCGCGCCGGACTCCGACTTCCGCTTCCCTCCTTTGTTGTTGCCCTCTTTCGCTTCTTAGACATCTCCTTGGCTTCGTGGCCCCGAATTCTTTTTGGTTTTTGATAGGATTTCTCTCCCTTTGCCACGTAGTCGAGGTCCAACCGTCCCTCTCCCTGTTCAGGCACTTCTATACTTTTAAGCGCCATCCTTCGACGAAGGACTGGTGGTACTTCTCCCCCCAGTTCGGCAAGAAGGGGTTGCTGAAAGGCGCCCCTTCTTCAATCCACAATTGGAAGAGGAAATATCTCTTCGTCCACTGCCCGACCTTGAGTCTGGGCCTGCCCCCTTGGGGTTCTCTGAGGGATTCCGTCCGCCGGGCCCCCAGCTGGGGGACGACGACCTCCAGACTGCCCGAAAGCTTCTAGCTTACTCCGCTCCTTCCCTTCCCAATCTTCTGAGGGAGCAATTTCTTTTCAACATCGGTCTGAGTCTCCAGGATCCAGCAAGTACTCATCTTTTACCTTATCTTCTCTTTTCACGCCTTTCTCCTTTCTCTTTTTACCTCTTCTTCTTCTCTCTCTCTTTCCCCTCTGTTTCTTTCTTTCTCTCTCTCTTTTTTTTTTTTTTTTTTTTAGGAATGGACGTCGAAGCAGCGCGGATGCTCGCCAGGGGCCTGAGGGCTCACAAGAGAAAGGGCGCTGCGACCTCCGGATCGGCGAAGAGGGCCAGGGTGGAGGAGTCGAGCTTAGCTGCACCCATCCAGGTGGCCCCGACCATCGACATTCCCTCGGATGCTGAGCCAACGGCTCCCCGGGCCTCCTCGAGGAGTCCGCCGACTGGGGCCCCCATTTCAGGGGTTCGCTCCACGGAGGCACCCGCCGCGGGGAAAAGAAGGAAATCGGTGGCCCGCAGGGCGAGTAGCCGCCGAACTGCTGCGGACGAGTCCCTCTGCTCTGAAGAGGGGTCGGAGAATCCTTCAATGATAGGGACTTGATCAGGCAGCTGATCGACGGCTGCATTCTGCCTGACGTCATGGAGAGGATCGACCGCACCGATCCTGAGCAGCAGGTCGGGACTCTTTGGGGTCCTTCCTTGAGGTAAGCGAATCTTCATTTATACGGCTACTCGGCCTTTGTTCTAATTCCCTAGCCACCCTTGCAGATTGGGCACCAGCTCCTCGCCTATATCGAGGCGGTGAGCCGCACGAAGAGGGACATCCTCCAGGTGGAGGAACACTGTCAGGCGAAGGTTGCTCGCCTCCAAGCAAAGACGGCCGAAGTAGCCGCCCTCTAGGAGGCCCTGGAAAGAGAGAAGCAAGCCCGGGAGGAGGAGAGGCAGATCTTGGAGGAATCGACGAGGAAGGTGGAGGCCAAGGTCGCTAACTTGGTCAAGCAAACTCTGGTCCCGGAGGCCCGAGCCCTTGCGGTAGAGGAATTCAAGGCCTCCGCGGAGATTAGGGACCTGAAGGTCCAATTCTGCCAGGAAGCGTTCATGAAGGGGTTCGAGCTCTGCCAGGAGAAGGTGGCCAGAAAATTTCCAGAGCTCGACCTCAGCTTCCTAGGCGAGGAGTCTGAAGATGAGATCGGTCCCTCGCCAACCGCCACTGCCGTGGCAGCCCCCTTGCCGGGAACACCGAGTTCTCCAACCCCCGCCCCCGAGGTCTGAGACCTCCGACCTTGTACCTTTATTTCATCGTAATTTTTCTTTTCTGTTTGTCTTCAAAAATCATCCAATCAATAAAGTTGAATTCCTTGTTGCAGACGGCTTCTCCTCCCCCCCTCCTTCTCTCTGTTCTCCTTCCTGTAATGAGTCGTGCTTTGACGCTTTTGCCTTTCGATGGCAGCATCCTGCAGAAGCACTCCCCCTGCCCCTGGGGGTCCCGCTGAAATCGACGATCCAGCAGCTGAAGAAGGAAGCCTTCACCTGACAAGGAAGTTAAAGAAGATGGAAGGCGAGCTCCGCAGATTGAGAGAAGGTCATTCTGAAGCCACCGCTGAGGCCACCCACTTTCGGAATCTCCACGTGAAGGGGATTATGGAATATAGCCGTAGGAAGGCGGGCTTCACGAAGGAACTCGAGGAATGCAAGAAGAGCCCAGCGATCGAATTTGGGCCCAGGCCGCCAGGATCAGCGCCCTCAAGGTGGAACTGTCAGCTGCGAAGGGGAAGATCGGCCAGCTGGAAGGAAATTCATCCCGGCTCTTGGCCCGGGTCGACGATGACCAGAGGTGGTCGCAGAAGGTCTCCGACCTTCAGCAGCAGCTTCAGGAAGTCGAGGTGGGCCACGACGTGCAACGGGCTAGCTGGCAGGCAGGTGGAAGAATATAAAGGGAGATTCAGGGCGGCAGCCGACGAAGTCATCCGCCTCCAGAGGCAGCTGGCTAGCAGGGCACAGCTTACCTCCGCCCGAGATTCTAATGAGCTCCAAGCCCTAAAAGGCATGGTTGAGGGGATTTCTGTCTCCCTCGGGGAAAAGACAGCTGAGCTGCAACAACTGAAGATCCAACTGGCGTACGAGCAGCAGGCCGTCGCGGATGCGGAGGCGGAATCCGAGGTCTTGAGGAAGAGGCATCGAGAGGCGGAGGCCGAGAGCCAGCAACTTCGTCGGGCGCTCCAGGACGCACTGCAGAAAAGGGGAGAGCTAGAAGAAGAAATTGAGAATCTAAGGCAGTCCTGGTTAAGGGATGGAGTAGATATTCTAGGTCGGAGGGAGCCGGGCCTCCTTAGAGCTCTTTTCATCTTTCTGTCTTTTCGTGTATTTACTTCCCTTTTTGTCGTTTTGCCTTTCTTTCCTTGGCCTTCCGGGCTTTGTAGCATGTATATCGGAAATGAAACGAAAAGGGGGTTTTGTGCTACCTCGTCCGCGCGTTGCGCTAAATTGCCGTTCGCCGAACTTCTCTTGTCGTTTGACCTGTCTGATGTAGACGTCGTTGGGGGGTGCCCGATCGTTGATGCGTTAACTCGCCTTTCTCATCGTACATGGCCGCAAGCCCGAGCTTGACCGTCCGGGCTCCGCATTGCTTCAGGGATGTCGTTGTCTTCCTAAGCGGTCTCGAAAGTCTTTTCAGAGGTCGGGGGTGTTCGATAGGAATCCCCCATTTCAGTTGCGACGAAGTCCCCCCCCCCCTTTTTTTTTTTTTTTTTTTGGTGCGGTTCATCCTTCATCTGTTCCCGTCGTAGTTCATCATCTTTCCTTTTTAATTTTCTTCCTCTTCTCAAAGTGAGGGCCCTCCCCCCGCTTTTCGCGGGGTTGCATAGGAGCGAGGAGGTGCCGCTGAGGGGCTTTTTCCTTTCATCCGATCTTGCTGGGCGGCTGGGTTTCGCCACCATCAGCCCTTGTTGCAGAAGTCACGGGTGGAGCCCGGCTCCCGTAGGAGTCCGGGTGGGGTCTTCCTTGGCATCGTGGACGGAGCCCGGCTCCCGTAGGAGTCCGGGTGAAGTCTTCCTTGGCTCGTGGACGGAGCCCGGCTTCGTAGGAGTCTGGGTGAAGTCTTCCTTTGCGTCATGGATGGAGCCCGGCTCCCGTAGGAGTCCGGGTGAAGTCTTCCTTGGCATCGTGGATGGAGCCCGGCTCCCGTAGGAGTCCGGGTAAAGTCTTCCTTGGCGTCGTGGACGGAGCCCGGCTCCCGTAGGAGTCCGGGTGAAGTCTTCCTTGGCATCGTGGATGGAGCCTGACTCCCGTAGGAGTCCGGGTGAAGTCTTCCTTGGCTTCGTGGATGGAACCCGGCTCCCGTAGGAGTCCGGGTGAAGTCTTCCTTGGCATCATGGATGGAGCCCGGCTCCCGTAGGAGTCCGGGCCTTCCACTTTGCTCACTTTGCTCGAGCCAGGGCGAGGTTCTCCTCCCGTTCCCGGCTTGGCTGTGGGGGCGTGTTAGGGCACTGTAAGGCCTCTCCCCCCATCCGGTCTAAAAGAACGGGCCTTCGACTTTGCTCATGTCAGGACGAGGTTCTCCTCCTGTTCCTGACATGGCTGTGGGGGCATATTAGGGCATTGTAAGGCCTCTCCCCCCATTCGATCTAAAAGAACCGGGCCTTTGACTTTGCTCATGTCAGGACGAGGTTCTCCTCATGTTCCTGACATGGTTGTGGGGGCACATTAGGGCGTTGTAAGGCCTCTCCCCCCATCCGGTCTAAAAGAACCGGGCCTTTGACTTTGCTCATGTCAGGACGAGGTTCTTCTCCTGTTCCTGACATGGCTGTGGGGGCACATTAGGGCGTTGTAAGGCCTCTCCCCCCATCCGGTCTAAAAGAACCGGGCCTTTGACTTTGCTCATGTCAGGACGAGGTTCTCCTCCTGTTCCTGACATGGCTGTGGGGGCACATTAGGGCATTGTAAGGCCTCTCCCCCAATCTGATTTTGAAATAGTCGGACTTTCATTTTAGGCATGTTTGGACGGGGTTCTCCCCTGTTCCTAACATAACTCTGTTTCAAGCGTTTGGAGGGGTCATATCCAGTCGTAATAAATCCATGCCAGATGGGAAGAGCGCGTCAAGTAGAAAGAAATTTAAATTCAAGGTGAAATCGTAAGTGATACATTTACAGATTTTTTGAGTCCCACGGTCGCGGATGATCCGCTCCTCCTTGGGGCCCTCCGGTGATGGAGTCGATGGTCCCAATGGGAGGCCGGTCCCCGGGTTGCTCCTCCCTTCTTGGCGGTTCAGGCTGCGGAAGGGCCCTTGGCCGATCTCCTCTACCCTCAGGCCTGCATCGGATGAACCTGTCGAGTCGACCTCGCCGAATGAGCTCCTCGATCTCGTCCTGGAGTTGGATGCATTCCTCTGTGTCGTGGCCGTGGTCGCGGTGGTAGAGGCAGAACTTGTTGGGGTTACGCTTCCCGGGGTGTGTGCACATCCTCTCCGGCCTAGGGAGCTGCTCCCTGACCTCCATCAATACCTGGGCTTTCGAGGTGTTGAGGGGGGCGTAGTTGCGGAATCTCCCTGGTGGAGAACCCCATCGAACCTCGTGATCCGGGCTTTTCTGCCTGCGCACCCGGGGTGGAGTATGGGCATGCTTATGGCCAGGAGGGGATCGAGAACGCAGTCGGGCTTCCTTTGGCCTTTTTTCAATTGCGGGCTTACTCGAGTCTCCCGCTTGCCACTCCCTCGCCGTCTCTTTATCCTTCATTTTGAAGGCTTCCTCCGCTCGGGCGTACCCTTCGGCCCGGGCCAGCAAATCAGCAAAATCCCTGGGATACTTCTTCTCCAGAGAGAACAAAAGATCATTCTTCTGAAGGCCACCCTTCAGGGCGGCCATTGCGACTGATTGGTTCAAGTTCCGGACCTCCAGCACCGCGATGTTGAAGCGGTTGATGTAGGCCCGAATGGACTCCCCTTCCCTTTGCTTGACATTGATGAGGGATTCCGAACCCTTCCGAGGGTGCCGGCTGCTGACAAAATGGGCCACAAATTGGTGGTTCATTTGATCGAAGAAAAAGATGGTACCCAATTTCAAAGCCGAGTACTAGTTCCTCGCCGCTCCCTTCAAGGTGGACGAGAAGGCCCGGCATAAGATGGCATCAAGAGCACCGTGAAGCAGCATCATCATCCGGAAGGCCTCCAGATGATCAACCAGGTCCGAAGTCCCGTCGTAGCTTTCGAACTGGGGAAGCTTGAAGTTTGGCGGGATCGATTCCTGCATGATCATTTGGGAGAAGGGGGGGTCAGTACAAATATCCTCACCATAAGCGGGAGGTGCATGGCGGAGCTCTTCGATCCACCGGTTCATCTCCTGGAGCCTCCGGTCCAGGAAATCCTCTCGACTTCGAGTCTCGAGGGTCCTTTGGCAGAACGGGGGCAGAGATCTTCCAGGGGTGGAGTCATGGTCCGATTGAGGGCTTTCTACCCTCGGGTTCATTTTCCCAGGAAGGACGGAGCGGCTGGCCCAGGTGGCCCGCCCCGCCGCCGGATTCTGGTGTTCCGGGGATGCCCTTTTCGGGCATACCGATGCCTGCGGCTGCTGCTGCTGCATAGCTTGCACAGCTTCGGTGAGGCCTCTGACCTGCTGCACCAGCAGGTCAAACTGCTCCGCACCGATCGCCACTGCTGGAGGAGGAGGAGGAGGTTGAGAAACAGGAGGGGAGGCCAGAGCCTGAGATCTGGCCGTGGAGGCCGTGGGCGTGGACGCCTTGCGAGGAGGCATCGAGTAGGGATCCTGTGGGGAAACAAGGAGTGGGTGTCGGAGGAGACGTTCGGGGGTGGCTCCGTTGAGCGCTCCTTTAAGAATAAGGGTACCGCGAAGGTTCGCCCCCCTCCTTCTAGCGCCAATCCTGTTGGTGCAAAAATCCGCTTGCACCGGAGAAGCTGGAGTCGGGGAAGTCGCGGTCGCCGCCGAGACCTGCAAAGGAAGTCTAAACTGGAGGTGGGGTTGCTCCAGCAAGACCCTCCGACGCTCAAGTCAGTTCTCTGCCTCAACAAGAATGGAGTGCTCGAATGGAGAATTTAGCAGAGTTTTTAGATAAAGGATGAGAGCTTATAGAATAACGTATCTGGGGCCCCCCTTTTATAGGCGGAGGGGTAGTAGCCTGATAGCGATATCTGTAACCGTCTGGCAGTGGGCTGCCCAGGGTCAGGCGGAGTTTGTTGCGAAGAGTAGTGGAGTGGACCCGTGGCTATCACCGGGGCATGCCACGTGGAGTCTGCCACGGAGAGTGGAGCGGCGTCCGTTGTCGTGACTTACCAGCGGATGGGAGAATCGTGCGGAATCCATCGTAGGAAGTGGAGCAGGGCTGCGACTGTTTCTGCGGCCTGTCAGGGAGTGATGGAGCTGCGCGAAATCCACCGCAGGAAGTGGAGCAGGATCGTGGCCGTTATTGTGGCCTGCCAGGGAGCGCAGATCCATCGGCTGAAAAGTCTGTCTGCAGCCGCTGGAGTCGAGGATGAAGCCCGGCTCCCGTAGGAGTCCGGGTGGAGTCTTCCTGCAATTAAAGTTAAAGGCGAAGTCCGACTCTCGTAGGAGTCCGGACAAGGCTTACAGGCAGCTGATGTTGAAGATGGAGCCCGGCTCCCGTGGGAGTCCGGGCGGAGTCTACTTGCTGTTGAAATTATCGGTGGAGTCCGGCTCCCTTAGGAGTCCTGACGCAGTCTGTCTGCAGCTGTTGGAGTCGAGGACGAAGCCCGGCTCCCGTAGGAGTCCAGGCGGAGTCTTCCTGCAATTAAAGTTAAATGCGAAGTCCGGCTCCCGTGGGAGTCCGGACAAGGCTTACCGCAGCTGATGTTGAGGATGGAGCCCGGCTCCCGTAGAAGTCCGGGCGGACTCTACTTGCGGTTGAAGTTGTTGGCGGAGTCCGGCTCCCGTATGGGTCCGGACGAAGTTTGTCTGCAGCCGTTGGAGTCGAGGATGAAGCCCGGCTCTCGTAGGAGTCCGGGCGGAGTCTTCTTGCAATTAAAGTTAAAGGCGAAGTCCGGCTCCCGTAGGAGTCCGGACAAGGCTTACCGACAGCTGATGTTGAGGACAGAGCCCGGCTCCCGTAGGAGTCCGGGCGGAGTCTACTTGCTATTGAAATTATCGATGGAGTCTGACTCCCGTAGGAATCCGGACGCAGTCTGTCTGCAGCTGTTGGAGTCGAGGATGAAGTCCGGCTCCCGTAGGAGTCCGGGCGGAGTCTTCCTGCAATTAAAGTTAAAGGCGAAGTCCGGCTCCCGAAGGAGTCCGGACAAGGCTTACCGGCAGCTGATGTTGAGGACGGAGCCCGACTCCCGTAGGAGTCCGGACGGAGTCTACTTGCTGTTGAAATTGTCGGCGGAGTCCGGCTCCCGTAGGAGTCCGGATGCAGTCTGTCTGCAACTGTTGGAGTCGAGGACGAAGCCCAGCTCCCGTAGGAGTCCGGGAGGAGTCTTCCTGCAATTAAAGTTAAAGGCGAAGTCTGGCTCCCGTAGGAGTCTGGACAAGGCTTACCGGCAGCTGATGTTGAGGACGAAGCCTGGCTCCCGTGGGAGTCCGGGCGGAGTCTACTTGCTGTTGAAATTGTCGGCGGAGTCCGGCTCCCGTAGGAGTCCGGACCCAGTCTGTCTGCAGCTGTTGGAGTCGAGGACGAAGCCCGGCTCCCGTAGGAGTCCGGGCAGAGTCTTCCTGCAATTAAAGTTAAAGGCGAAGTCCGGCTCCCATAGGAGTCCGGACAAGGCTTACCGGCAACTGATGTTGAGGACGGAGCCCGACTCCCGTAGGAGTCCGGGCGGAGTCTACTTGCTGTTGAAATTATCGGTGGAGTCTGGCTTCCGTAGAAGTCCGGACGCAGTCTGTCTGCAGCTGTTGGAGTCGAAGACGAAGCCCGACTCCCGTAGGAGTCCGGGCGGAGTCTTCCTGCAATTAAAGTTAAAGGCGAAGTCCGGCTCCCGTAGGAGTCCGGACAAGGCTTACCGGCAGCTGATGTTGAGGATGGAGCCCGGCTCCCGTAAGAGTCCGAGCGGAGTCTACTTGCTGTTGAAATTATCGACGGAGTCCGGCTCCCGTAGGAGTTCGGACGCAGTCTGTCTACAGCTGTTGGAGTCGAGGACGAAGCCTGGCTCCCGTAGGAGTCCGGGTGGAGTCTTCCTGCAATTAAAGTTAAAGGCGAAGTCCGGCTCCCGTAGGAGTCCGGACAAGGCTTACCGGTAGCTGATGTTGAGGACGGAGCCCGGCTCCCGTAGGAGTTCGGGCGGAGTCTACTTGCTGTTGAAATTATCGGTGGAGTCCGGCTCCCGTAGGAGTCCGGACGCAGTCTGTCTGCAGCTGTTGGAGTCGAGGACGAAGTCCGGCTCCCGTAGGAGTCAGGGCGGAGTCTTCCTGCAATTAAAGTTAAAGGCGAAGTCCGGCTCCCTAGGAGTCCGGACAAGGCTTACCGGTAGCTGATGTTGAGGACGGAGCCCGGCTCCCGTGGGAGTCCGGGTGGAGTCTACTTGCTGTTGGAATTGTCGGCGGAGTCCGGCTCCCGTAGGAGTCCGGACGCAGTCTGTCTACAGCTGTTGGAGTCGAGGACGAAGCCCGGCTCCCGTAGGAGTCCGGGCGGAGTCTTCCTGCAATTAAAGTTAAAGGCGAAGTCCGGCTCCCGTAGGAGTCCGGACAAGGCTTACCGGCAGCTGATGTTGAGGACGGAGCCCAGCTCCCGTAGGAGTCCGGGCGGAGTCTACTTGCTGTTGAAATTGTCAGCGGAGTCTGGCTCCCGTAGGAGTCCAGATGCAGTCTGTCTGCAGCTGTTGGAGTCGAGGACGAAGCCCGACTCCCGTAGGAGTCCGGGCGGAGTCTTCCTACAATTAAAGTTAAAGGCGAAGTCCGGCTCCCGTAGGAGTCCGAACAAGGCTTACCGACAGCTGATGTTGAGGATGGAGGCCGGGTCCCGTAGGAGACCGGGCGGTGTCTACTTGCTGTTGAAATTGTCGGTGGAGTCCGGCTCCCGTAGGAGTCCGGATGCAGTCTGTTTGCAGCTGTTGGAGTCGAGGATGAAGCCCGGCTCCCGTAGGAGTCCGGGCGGAGTCTTCCTGCAATTAAAGTTAAAGGCGAAGTCCGGCTCCCGTAGGAGTCCGGACAAGGCTTACCGGCAGCTGATGTTGAGGACGGAGCTCGGCTCCCGTAGGAGTCCAGGCGGAGTCTACTGGAGCTGATTCTGCTGAGGACTTCGACTGTGGGTATTTTATACCCAACAGGGAGTATAATTGCAAGAATAATCTTGCAAGTTTGAAGCAGGGTGCAAGTATAGCACCAAAAAATGTATATATGATATAAATCTATTTTTCATTGAATGGCTCAAACTCTGATACTTGGGTATTAGATACCACCTGTAGATCACATATTTGTAATTCATTATAATGACTACAGAATATCAAAGGTCTAAAAATAGATAACCTCGAGCTTTATGACGTAAGTAGAGAGTCCATTAGCGCAGAGGCTGTGGAAACCTGTATGCTTGATTTACCTTCAGACAAAATTTTAGTATTGAAAGACTGTTATTACATATCAAAGATCATTAAAAATATTATTTCTATACCTTTGTTATTAAAGCAAGGTTATGAAAAAAAGCTAATGGAAAATAGATGCTCCATTTTCTTTTCTAATGACTTTTATGGCAGTGTTTATATTAATAACAATCTTTTAATTCTTGCACTCAATAAAAATATTTTTTATATTGAAAGAAATATGAAAAAAAAGAGAGAAGATGTGAATATCACATATCTCTGACATTGTCGTCTTGGTCATATTAGTGAGTCAAGGATAAACAAGTTATACAAAGAAGATTCTTAGACCTGTATGATTATGAATCATTCAAAACTTGTGAATTTTGTCTCATGGGTAAAATGACAAAGACTCCATTTTCTGGATATGGAGAGAGGGCAAGTGAGTTGTTAGCTCTAGTACATACGGATGTATGTGGATCAATGATAACTCAGACTAGAGGTGGATACTCCTATTTTATTACCTTTACAGATGATTTATCAAGATTCGGATATGTGTATCTTATGAAACATAAATTCGAAGCCTTTGATAAGTTCCAGGAGTATCAATGCATGGTTGAAAAATAAATTGGAAAAAATATCAAGATTCTTTGATCTGATCGAGAAGGAGAGTACTTATCCATTGAATTTCTTGATCATCTTAAAAGTAAAAGTATTCTCTCTGAATGGACCCCTCCTTATACACCTCAGTTTAATGGTATAGCAGAAAGAAAGAATCATACTTTAATGGATATGGTGCGGTCCATGATGTGCTTCACTGATCTCCCAATATCTTTTTGGGAATATGCCCTAGAGACTGCCGCATACATGTTAAACAGAGTACCTTCAAAGTCTGTTGTAAGCACACCATATGAGATATGGAAGGGAAGGAAGCCTAATCTTAAACATCTTAAGATTTGAGGCTGTCCAGCTTATGTCAAAAGTATTTTTGGACATAAGCTTAGTGCTAGATCAGACAAGTGTAGGTTCGTAGGGTATCCTAAGGAAACTAATGGATACTATTTTTACCACCCTACTGATCAAAAAGTATTTGTTAGTAGGCATGTCATTTTCTTGGAGAATGAATTCATCCAAAAAGGAAACAGTGGGATGAATATTGAACTTACTGAAGTTCATGATCTACAAATCGATCCAAAAGTATCAGTGGTTGGACCATAAAAAGATTCTCAATCAGAAGTACCTAAAGATGAGGTACATCCACAATATACACCTCCTCTCCGAAGATCAGATAAAGTGCATCAAGCACCTCTAAGATATGGTTTTGTCATTGAGAATGACAATTCGATCAATATCATTTAAGATGATGATCCACTGACCTATTCAAAAATTGTCATAAGTAGAGACTCAGACAGATGACTGGAAGTCTTGAAATCTGAGATGGACTCGATGTACACCAACCAAGTGTGGACCTTGGTTGATGCACCTGAGGGTGTGACCCCAATAGGGTGCAAGTGGATCTTCAAAAAGAAGATCAGAGCAGATGGCCAAGTAAAAACCTACAAAGCTAGGTTGGTGGCGAAGGGTTTGAGACAAAAATAAGGAATTGACTATGATGAAACCTTCTCATCAGTGGCTATGCTCAAGTCTATCCAAATTTTGCTTACTATAGCGGCATACTATGACTATGAGATCTAACAGATCGATGTCAAGACCATTTTTCTCAATGGTAATCTACAGGAAGAGGTCTATGTGACTTAGTTAGAGGAATTTATCTTAAGTGAGAGGACAAATCAAATATACAAGCTAAAGAGATCCATCTATGGATTAAAGCAGACTTCGAGGAACTGGAACATCCGATTTGATATGATAGTCAAAGAGTTTAGCTTTATCAAAAATAAGGATGAACCATGTGTTATAAGAAGACAAGTGAGAGTGTTATTATCTTCTTGATTTTGTATGTCGATGACATACGCTCATTGGGAATGATATCCCAATAATGCAATCGATCAAGACTTGGCTATCGAATAAGTTTTTTATGAAAGACTTGGGTGAAGCATCCTATATACTGGGTATAAAGATTTATAGAGATAGATCTAAAAAGATGCTAGGTTTATCCCAGTCATGGTACATAGATCTCATATTAAAGAGGTTTAATATGGAGGCTAGTAAGAGAGGTTACCTACCTGCAAGTCATGGTATATGTCTCTCTAAGAAAATGTGTCTTAAGTCACCAGAAGAGAGAAAGAGGATGAGTGAAATTCCTTATGCTTCGGCTGTGGGATTAATTATGTATGCCATGCTATGTACCAAGCCTGAAGTAACTTATGCTTTGAGCGTAGCTAGCAGATTTCAGGCTGATCTAGTGGAGGATCATTGAAAAGCAGATGATAGCAAGTCGATATCAGGATATGTATTTATCCTAAATGATGGGGCAGTGAGTTAGAAGAGTTTCAAGCAGCAGATAGTATTTGACTAAATTACTGAGGCAGAGTACATCGCTGCTAGTGAAGCCATTAAAGAAGCTGTCTGGATGAAAAAATTATTATGAATTTAGGAGTCATTTCTTAGAATGAAGGACCGGTGTCACTCTATTGTGATAACACTGGGGCCATTATTCAAGCTAAGGAACCTAGGTCTCATTATAGATCCAAGTACATCCTCAGACACTTCCATCTCGTTAGAGATAAGATGTTGTCCTGGAGCGAGTAGACAGAAAGAACAATATGAAGCGAAAATTTAGTGCAGGGGCAAAATGGTAATTTTAAAATATTTTCAAAATTACTATTTTACAGTAAATTATTAATTAATCTCATTAATTAATACTAATTAACCCTACACTAGGATCTAAATATGATACAACAGCATGCATTTAAATTTGAAATTCAAATTTGAATCAGTAAATATTTTACAGTGTTGTGTTCAGAACACATCACCTTTTGCGGGTAGTCGATCACTGCAATCTGATCACCGTCGGGGGGCTTTGATCGTCACGTCACAGCCATACAAATGTCTGGCCTCTGTGGATCATCCACACGAAGCTTCCGTCTGATCAGCTCCTCATGAATGCTAGTTCGTGATTTCACCCTTTTGATGGCAGATGTTGATCGAACTCCTTCGATCGATGTGTGCTGACTTTTTGGATACTCCAGATCATCTGTACAATTGCTTGAGAGGCTGATGGATCTCTCCCTGAAATTTGGTGGACTCACGACACTCGTGGCATGCCAATCTCACTTCCCGAACCCTAGGTAGAAACCCTAGGGTACACACCAAAAACCCTGTGCCCAATTTTCTCTCTTTTTTTTCTTTTTCTCTCAGAAGGTTTTGGACCTTCACCTTGTACAGAAGCCTTCCTCATGCCCCAAAGTTTCTCTCCTAAAATTTCTACGCACGTCCCACCTTTCTCCTCTTTTTAAAACAACGTCGAACGTGTCTTATCTGCGTGAGAGGATAAAGACAAGAGGTTACACCTTTGAATTCAAATCAAATTTGAATTCAAATGAAAACCAACTTATCCCTATCCTTTTGGGTGTGAGAAGAGAAGGGGCATGGCTCTTTGTGCATGGAAAATGTTTCATGAGAAACCTTTTCTCGTGTAAGTAATGTGGCGCACAAAATGGATAAGGATGAAAGGGCAAGTGATAAGTTATCCATTCAAATTCAAACATGCTTTGAATTTGAATGGCTAACTAATTATTTTATCCATCCATATGGCACACAAATGAGGGCATGGGGAAGGGTTTTGTGTGAGAAAAATTTCACGAGAAGTTTCTTCTCGTGAATTCAAATGGGTGCAAGGAAGTTGGGTGTCGCAGGGAATTTAAAACAAGGTGGTTTGATTCAAATTGAGCCAACCTAGTTTAAAATAGGTCAAGCACAATTAGACCAGATTAAACCCAACATAATTAGGCTTAATTAGGCTCAATAAAATCTTAATCAAATCAAGAATTAACTAAACCTAACCCCTGATCAAATCAGGGACTAAACCACCTTAGCGATTAGGTCAACATTTAACCTAATCGGGTCAATCCAAACTGAATCCAATTCAATTGGACTTGATCCAAAAATAATTACTCAATCAAATTGAGTTAATTAGTGATTAAATCACTAATTAAATCTCTCATAAATATTGAATCCAAATCTGATGGGCAATTAGGCATCAGAGACCATCGATATGAAACCCTGATTAAAGAGTTCAAATTTCAAATTCAAAATTTGAAATTCAAAATTTTGACCCCGGTACCCAAAATGTGTGGAACTCATGATTAGAGAATCTTAATTCTCAATCATAGAGTCCCAGATAGATAAGACTCATAATCAGCCATCAGATCAGAAAGGAACCTCTAATGTGTGTGACCCCGCAGGTTCGAACCTAAACCGGTAGCACAGGAACCAATTCCTGTACTAATCGAAGTGACCATCTAGCAATGGTACCCGACGACCGGATAGGTCGAATAATAGCAATCGCAACATTCAGAACCTACGTGAATATGGTTACCGTATAATTCATCCCTTTTGACCCCTGTGTTTAGGACGACTCAGGGTTAAACTGTCAACCTAGATGATATCATCCGAATCGTGCTCAACTCAATTAGTCCTGTGACTCCTCACTAGGACTACCCTGGCCAAGGTTTTGCTAAATTGAAACACGACTGTACACAGCTTCTAAACTGGAGTGGTCAATCCCATCTTGACACACGCACCGATAAGTCAAGTACTTGACTACACCCAGCAACCTTCCGTCACTGAATTAGAAATTCAGGTAGTCCAGTGCCTAAGTGCAGTGAGTTGCTTGCAAGTCACCGTGGCGGTCTCAGGTCGTAGGGACATTTATACCCATATCCCATCGAAGCAAATCTTGACAGCAGAAATAGCTCCGGAGTTGGTCACGTTCAGTGCAGATGTACCATTACATCTCACCTATATGCCATACCAGTGTCTCCACACTCTTTGGTTATGAGGACAACCAACCCATATGGCACACAACGACCTATGCTTGATAAACATTGTCGTCCTTGGTAACAATGTATCATTTGGTCGCGAACATGTTTAAGGACTCAGCAACAAATCCTCCTTTGTCGAGTCTAAATAGTCCTAAGGACTTCACCACAACACAGGTGTTCATTAGAAGATGAAACATTTATGATGAAAAAAAAATACCAAAATAACTTTTATTTATTTATAATTCATGTACTAATACAAAAAGGAGCACAACCGTCAACAGGCTGACGATTGGCTTTGGGACACTATTCCCAACAATCTCCCACTTGGCCTAAAGCCTATCGGTGCAGTATCTAATACCCATCTTCGACTTGTAGTCGTTGAACTCCTTCACCGCAATGGCTTTAGTGAATGGGTCGGCCAGGTTCTCCTTTCCGTCGATCTTCTGAAGGTCGACGTCACCTCGATCCACGATCTCCCGGATGAGATGGTAGCGGTGCAGAATATGTTTCGTCCGCTGGTGTGCCTTTGGTTCTTTCGCCTGAGCAATGGCTCCAGAGCTGTCGCAGTAGAGCAGAACTGGACCAACAAGGGAGGGTGCTACTCCGAGCTCGGTGATGAATTTTCTCAGCCACACCTCTTCTTTGGCAGTATCTGATGCAGCAATATACTCCGCCTCGCATACTGAATCAGCCACAGTGTGCTGCTTGGAACTCTTCCAGCAGACAGCCCCACCATTAAGGGTAAAAATAAATCCTGACACACTCTTGCTATCATCGCGATCAGACTGGAAACTAGAGTCTGTAAACCCTATAAGTCTCAAGTCCGATTCACCATATATAAGCCACTGGTCCTTAGTATTTCTTAAATACTTCAGGATGGTTTTAACAACCTTCCAGTGATTCTCTCCTGGATCAGATTGGTATCACTCACTACCCCTAGTGAGTATGCCACATCTGGTCGTGTACATGTCATGGCGTACATGATAGATCCCACTGTCGAAGCATATGGAATCCTACCCATACGCTCTCTCTCTTGAGGTGTTGTCGGACAATCCCTCTTCGAGAGAGAAATTCCATGGCCTATCGGTAGATAGCCTTTCTTGAATTTTTCATGCTGAACCTTTTCAGCATAGTATCAATGTACGTGGACTGGGAGAAGCCAAGCAACTTTTTGGATCTATCCCTATAGATCCTCATCCCTAGGATGTAGGAAGCTTCTCCCAGATCCTTCATGGAGAACTGTGACGATAGCCAAATCTTTATTCCCTGTAATGTAGAGACATCATTCCCGATTAAGAGAATGTCATCCACATACAATACAAAAAATACTACTACTGGACCATTAGCCTACTTATAAATGCAGGGCTCTTCTCCGTTCTTAACGAAGCCATACGTTTTGATCGTCCTATCAAAACGTATGTTCCAACTCCGAGATGCCTGCTTAAGTCCATAAATAGACCTCTGTAGCTTGCACACCTTAGACTCATCTGTGGATGTGAACCCTTCAGGTTGTATCATATACACCTCTTCGTCCAGTTCTCCATTTAGGAAAGCTGTCTTCACATCCATCTGCCAGATTTCATAGTCCAGATGGGCAGCTATCGCAAGCATAATCCGAATGGATTTGAGCATTGCCATAGGAGAAAATGTCTCGTCATAGTCTATACCATAACATTGACAATATCCCTTGGCAACCAAACGGGCTTTATAGGTCTCCACCTTTCCGTCTGCGCCCCTCTTCCTTTTGAAGACCCACTTACACCCTATGGGTTTTACTCCTTTGGGTGGGTCAACCAATGTCCACACATCATTGACCTTCATGGACTCCATTTCGGATTTCATGGCCTCTAGCCATTTCTCAGAGTCAGGTCTCTGCATTGCATCCATGTAGGTGATCGGATCCTCATCGTTTTCATCAAGTTCGACAGGATCACCATCCCGGACCAAGAAACCATAGTATCTGTCCGGTTGATGTGGTACTCTACCAGACCGCCTTAAGGGTGCATAATCAATGGGCTCCGGATCTGATCTAATCAAATCCGGTTCAGGTTCAGTAATATGTGTCGATTTTTCCACCTGTCGAACTTCGTCAAGTTCGACTTTAGAGGCAACAGTTCCTTCACTAAGGAACTCCTTTTCTAAAAAGATTGCCTTAAGGCTGACAAACACCTTTTGCTCATCAGCAAGGTAGAAATAATACCCTTTGGTCTCTTTTGGGTACCCTATAAAATTACACTTGTCAGACCTAGGTCCAAGCTTATCTGTAATTAAACGTTTAACATAAGTCGGACAGCCCCAAACCCTAAGGTGCGAGAGTACTGGCTTACGTCCTATCCATATCTCAAATGGCATTTTGGCTACAGACTTACTTGGAACTCTATTTAGAAGGTAACAAGATGATTCGAGGCATATCCCCAGAGGGAAATCGGCAGACCAGCAAACCCCATCATGGATCGAACCATGTCTAACAGGGTCCGATTCCTCCTTTCAGACACACCATTATGCTGTGGTGTTCTAGGAGGAGTCCACTGAGAGAGAATCCCATTCTCCCCTAGATACATCAGAAACTCATTGGAAAGGTATTCACCTCCTCGATCAGATCGAAGAGTTTTAATACACTTCCCAGTTTGTTTTTCTACCTCATTTCGGAATAGTTTGAACATTTCAAATGATTTCGACTTATACTTCATTAAATAAACATACCCATACCTAGATAGGTCGTCTGTGAAGGTTATGAAGTAGAAAAATCCACCTCTTGCACTTGAGCTCATGGGTCCACATACATCAGAATGTACCAGACCTAAGAGTTCACTGGCTCGCTCACCTTTTCCAGTAAAAGGTGACTTGGTCATCTTCCCAAGAAGACAGGACTCACAGGTTGGAAGTGATTCACAATCACTAACTTCAAGAATTCCTTCTTGAGCCAACCTGTTTATCCTGTTCTTATTGATATGACCTAACCTACAGTGCCAAAGGTAGACTTCTGACACATTATCTATTCTAGAGCATTTACCGAATTTTTGAACCACATTAATAGGCTGTGATAGTAAGTAAATTCTATTATTTAATTATCCAACAAATATTGTAACACCATTCAAAATAATATTGCAAATATTTTTTTTTATTAAAAAATCATAACCGTACATGGCCAAAAGGCCTACAGAAATAATATTTAATAAAAAACTTGGACAATAGTGACATTCACTCAGAATTATATTATGAGAATTGATTACAAGACTCATGATTCCTAAAGCTAGAACTGGAACTTTGCTTCCATCTCCAACATTCAAGAACCTCTCGCCTTCATCAAATCTCCTACTGACCTGCAGACCCTGCATCGAATTACAAATATGATAAGGGCTTCTGGTATCCAATACCCAGGCAGTAGTATCACAAATCGAAAAGTTGCAAGGAGTTATCATATAATTACCTTGCTTCTTCTTTGGCCTGTTCGGGTCCAGGGAGGCAATGTATTGAGGACAGTTCCTCTTCCAATGCCCGTGCTTCTTGCAAAAGAAGCACTCCACCTGGCTCTGGTCGTGCTTGCGCTTCTTGGTCTGACCCCGTGCTACTATCCCAACATGAGATTTCACCTTCTTATTTTTCTTCTTCTTGTTCTTCTTCCCCTTCCCAAAGGGTTGACGACGAGAAGAAGACCCTCCCACTACATTCACCGACTCCTTATGGAGTTGGTGATCCTTCTCAAAGTTCTGCAGCAACCCCAACAATCCGTGGTAGTTTACTGCAAGCTTTGTCATTCGAAAATGAGTAAGGAATAGGAGGAAGGACTTGGGCAAGGAATTAAGGATCGCATCCTTACCGAGCTGCTCGTGCAGAGGAAAGCCCAATTTGCTTAGGCGCTCAATCATCTCGATCATGTACAGTACATGATCAGTGACTGAGGCCCCATCCCTCATCCGAGCATTGAAAATGGCACAACTAATTTTGTGCCTTTCAACATCGTCAGGCGTGCCAAAGGAGTCGTTCAACATTTGAAGCATCTCCTGTGGCTAGATGTTCTCAAACCTTCGGCTGAACTCGTCATTCATTGCTGCCAGCATAATACATCGAACGGTGGTGCAGTCATTGAGCCACTTCAAGTAAGTGTCTCGGATCGCCTTACTAGCGTTCAGAGCTAGCTCCTCAGGTGCTGGATCCGTTACTACATAAAGGATCCGCTCATGCTCAAGGACGATTTTCAATTTTCGATACTAGCTATCGAAATTGGGTCCCATGAGCTTGTCATTATCTAATAATGACCGGAGCGACAGGGTAGTGGCCATAGCTGCTTAAAAGAAAATGAGACCTCTATTAGTACATAAATTAATACTAAAGACGTGGATTTTAGTCTAAATTTTTCCCAATATTTTTACGAACTGGTAGCCTCATCCTCCAATTCGAAGAATTACTTTAATTCCTTAATGGGTACTAGAATCCACACAGACTATACACGAGCCCAACTTTGGTTGGTCAACCCATGTGCATCTATGGGTAGGTTCTTAACCAGTTGTTTCTCTAAACAACTTCTAGTAATTGATTTTGCCCCAGAACCTAATCAGTAGGCTTTGGCCTCCACTAAAAAGATCTGGTTAGGTCCAACCATTAACATGACTTAATTTAGTGAATCGGACCAATAAATGATCAGGCCCGACTTTGGCCGGCCAACCTAACCACCATCAGAAAGACTCAATCAAATTATCATATTATGAATAATAATTCCATTAGCCAATGAGCACCAGGCCTTTGGGCCTCCAATGATCATTGAACTAATGGACTCATTATCACTCACTTAATGGGAGGCTATGACTTAATTATCATTATAACTTAATCATTTTAGGGACCTAATAATTTTGAGGATTTTATTAAAGAATAGTAGAGAAGAAATCATCCAACCAATTTCAATCCTCCCACTGACTTCATCAAGTCAGATTAAAAAGGGATTTAATTAAAGCTGGCATTAGGAGCACCTAAATCAGTCACACTGATTTACCTAATGACATGGGTGAGCTCTAATCACCAAGTGATCTAATCAAAATCTAACTTACCAGATTGGTCAGGTAAGTGAGATCAATGGTGGGGATTTGCCATTAACTCGTCAATGATCAAATCAATGCGAGTAGCTCCCGCTTAAGAACCACTAGTCAAAACTGCCGAACTTACCTTAGACACCAACCGGTTCATTAGTTTTAATTTTGATCAACTTAGTAAATAGGGCTCCACCGCGTAGCCATGAATTAAGTCCATCTTGGTCTAGTTAAAGACATGGACCCATTCAACTACAACTATTGAAGTTGAGTCTAGAGTATCCTTGACCTAATCTAATTCAACTTTTGATTAGATTTGACCAATTACTCCATTTAGTCTATTTTTTAAACTAACCTTAGGTCTAACCCAATTATGGACCTAATTCATCTAACCCATTGACCCACAAGTTTATACAATTGTCTTAGGTCTTAATTCACAATTCTAGACCTACTAGACAACACTTAATTCTTTTAATTAAGTACTTGGGCTGATGGGTCAGGGTTTGGCATTTCGAAAATAATTTTCAAATTTGAAAGATTTTATTTTCTGTTCACCAAATGTGTTAACTCATTTCACAAACGGGTCAGCACATTTCATAAACAGCAATTCTATTGCTCATTTCATAACAGAAAATAACTCAAAATAAATCATAAATTTTCTTTTAGATCTAATCTAACACATTCATGATAAATTTCTTAATTATGTCCTTTCGCTGCTTCATCGGCATGGGATATAATTGCATCGGCACCCCTACCGCCATAGGAGACCCCATCGAATGGGAAGAGAGGGCCTTTAAACCCTACTTTTCTCCTATGACCGGACGGCCATGGCAACCAACCCAATTAGATTACTTGCTACTTGGATCAAGTATATCTAAATATACCAATTTTAAAATTTAAATTTTGAATTTTAAATTTCAAATTTCAAATTTTAAATTTCAAATTTGAGATTTCAACCAAATTTTGAATTTTGAATTTTCAATCTTTGAATTTTAAATTTTGAATTTTGAATTTCAAATTTTAAATTTCAAATTTCAAATTTCGAATTTCAAATTTCAAATTTCAAATTTGAGATTTCAATCAAATTTCAAATTTTGAATTTTGAATTTCAAATTTGAATTTCAAATTTCAAATTTGAGATTTCAACCAAATTTCAAATTTCAAATTTTGAATTTCAAATTTGAAACTTCTAACAAATTTCAAATTTTAAATCTTTTTGAATTTTGAATTTTGAATTTTAAATTTCAAATTTAAACTTATAGATTACACCTTAATCTACGCATGCATATGTATATCATATTCTAGAACCTGGCTCTGATACCATTTGAAGCGAAAATTTAGTGCAGGGGCAAAATGGTAATTTTAAAACTTTTTCAAAATTACTATTTTACAGTGGAATTATTAATTAATCTCATTAATTAATACTAATTAACCCTACACTAGGATCTAAATATGATACAATAGATGCATTTAAATTTGAAATTCAAATTTGAATCAGTAAACATTTTACAGTGCTGTGTTCAGAACACATCACCTTTTGCGGGTAGTCGATCACCGCAATCTGATCACCGTCTGAGGGATCTGATCATCACATCACAGCCACACAAATATCTGGCCTCTGCGGATCATCCACACGAAGCTTCGGTCTGATCAGCTCCTCACGAATGCTAGTTCGTGATTTCACCCTTTTGATGGCAGATGTTGATCGAACTCCTTCGATCGATGTGTGCTGACTTCTCGGATGCTCCAGATCATCTGCACAATTTTTTGAGAAGCTGATGGATCTCTCCCTAAAATTTGGTGGACTCACGACACTCGTGGCACACCAATCTCACTTCCCGAACCCTAGGTAGAAACCCTAGGGTACACACCAAAAACCCTGTGCTCAATTTTCTCTCTTTTCTTTCTTTTTCTCTCGGAAGGTTTTGGACCTTCACCTTATGCAGAAGCCTTCCTCACACCCCAAAGTTTCTCTCCTAAAATTTCTACGCACGTCCCACCTTTCTCCTCTTTTTAAAACAACGTCGAACGTGTCTTATCCGCGTGAGAGGATAAAGACAAGAGGTTACACATTTGAATTCAAATCAAATTTGAATTCAAACGAAAACCAACTTATCCCTATCCTTTTGGGTGTGAGAAGAGAAGGGGCGTGGCTCTTTGTGTGTGAAAAATATTTCATGAGAAACTTTTTCTCGTGTAAGTAATGTGGCACACAAAATGGATAAGGATGAAAGGGCAAGTGATAAGTTATCCATTCAAATTCAAACATGCTTTGAATTTGAATGGCTAACTAATTATTTTATCCATCCATATGGTGCACAAATGAGGGCGTGGGGAAGGGTTTTGCGTGAGAAAAATTTCACGAGAAGTTTCTTCTCGTGAATTCAAATGGGTGCAAGGAAGTTGGGTGTCGCAGGAAATTTAAAACAAGGTGGTTTGATTCAAATTGAGCCAACCTAGTTTAAAATAGATCAAGCACAATTAGACCAGATTAAACCCAACATAATTAGGCTTAATTAGGCTCAATAAAATCTTAATCAAATCAAGAATTAACTAAACCTAACCCCTGATCAAATCAGGGACTAAACCACCTTAGCGATTAGGTCAACATTTAACCTAATCGGGTCAATCCAAACTGAATCCAATTCAATTGGACTTGATCCAAAAATAATTACTCAATCAAATTGAGTTAATTAGTGATTAAATTATTAATTAAATCTCTCATAAATATTGAGTCCAAATCCGATGGGCAATCAGGCATCAGAGACCATTGATATGAAACCCTGATTAAAGAGTTCAAATTAAAAATTAAAAATTTAAAATTCAAAATTTTGACCCCGGTACCCAAAATGTGTGGAACTCATGATTAGAGAATCCTAATTCTCAATCATAGAGTCCCAGATAGATAAGACTCATAATCAGCCATCAGATCAGAAAGGAACCTCTAATGTGTGTGACCCCGCAGGTTCGAACCTAAACCGGTAGCACAGGAACCAATTCCTGTACTAATCAAAGTGACCATCTAGCAATGGTACCCGATGATCGGATAGGTTGAATAATCGCAATCACAACATTCAGAACCTACGTGAATATGGTTACCATATAATTCATCCCTTTTGACCCCTGTGTTTAGGATGACTCAGGGTTAAACTGTCAACCCTGATGATATCATCCGAATCGTGCTCAACTCAATTAGTCCTGTGACTCCTCACTAGGACTACCCTGGCCAAGGTTTTGCTAAATTGAAACACGACTGTACACAGCTCCTAAACTGGAGTGGTCAATCCCATCTTGACACACGCACCGACAAGTCAAGTACTTGACTACACCCAGCAACCTTCCGTCACTGAATTAGAAATTCAGGTAGTCCAGTGCCTAAGTGCAGTGAGTTGCTTGCAAGTCACCGTGGCGGTCTCAGGTCGGAGGGACATTTATATCCATATCCCATTGGAGCAAATCTTGACAGCAGAAATAGCTCCGGAGTTGGTCACGTTCAGTGCAGATGTACCATTACATCTCACCTGTATGCCATACCAGTGTCTCCACACTCTTTAGTTATGAGGACAACCAACCCATATGGCACACAATGACCTATGCTCGATAAACATTGTCGTCTTGGTAACAACGTATCATTTGGTCGCGAACATGTTTAAGGACTAAGCAACAAATCCTTCTTTGTCGAGTCTAAATAGTCCTAAGGACTCACCACAACACAGGAGTTCATTAGAAGATGAAACATTTGTGATGAAAAAAAAATATCAAAATAACTTTTATTTATTTATAATTCATGTACTAATACAAAAAGGAGCACAACCGTCAACAGGCTGACGATTGGCTTTGGGACACTATTCCCAACACAATATAACAGACCTATTCACTAAGGCCATACCAAAGCAGTTATATAATCATCATCTTGATTGTATGAGATATAAAGGTGATTGGCTTTAGTACAAGTGAGAGATTGAAAGAAGAGTACCCTATAAGCTAATCACAAGTGTGTTACAATGAAATTTTTCTTTATAATTTTCCAACTCATAAAATGATATTTATTATTTGAGGTATTGATTCATCATATTAGCTGCATCTCATTATATTTAAGATTATGATGGACCCCAAAGATTAGGACAATGATTTTAAGAGATATGAATGGGTCATGCTAGTGAGACCTAAAATCCTAAAACACTAATCTTAAACATTCCTGATCGTAGAAGCATTGAATCGGAAATCAATGTTCCAGATAGACTGGCACATCCTATGTATGCTCGATGGAGAGGATGGCAGATCTCACTGGTCACTTGTGTGGGATACTAATATAAAGATGTGGGTGCTCATTTGAAAAATGAGTCCATTGAATTGACTCGATGAAAGAGAATATCTTATGGAAGCCTTGCATGTCAAAGATGGTTCTCTAAGTGGGAGTTATGCAAGTGATCTTTAGATTTGAGACTATCATAGAATCTTATGCACATGAATCCATATTTTGGTTCATACCCAGGCATGGCATTAAGACATGTATGGAGTATTCTGGATATGGTGGAGTGTATATGAAAGTTATGAGTAGGTCAACATAGAATCGATTGCTCCTAGTAAGAGGAGATCGCATACTGTGTATTCTCATTCGTAGATGACTCAGAAAAAATTTTTGGCCAAAAGTAGGAAAGAGATTAGAAAGAGTTTCTAATACTTTTTCATTAGAGTCATCATTGGTTAATTGAGAATCAATATGAATATGTGTTTGAGTTTGACATGATTCTATACTCTTGAATATATTCAGGGTGTTGGGATGATCGAAGAATTGTATTGCACGGTAACTTACCACTGAAGGATATATTTGATATTTTTATCAAATTTTTATATCTTTTAGATAATCATGATATATTGTTAGACATCAATCTTGATTTGTAAGTTTTTGATTGAATTAAAGAGTTTAATTCGAACGTCAATTATAAAGAGTTCTAATTACTGAAATCGGATTAGCTCGATTGGACCTAAATCGATTAGATTGAAATCTAATCAAATTTGGTCAACTTACATCCGAACCTACTACCAACTAGATGTAAAACTCAATAGGTCACACACATATAGAAATTGGCCAAGGACCCTTTTTAAAAAGGTTGATTGGAATTTTGGATTCAATCGGAGTTTCGATAAGCATGCTAGCATGTGTGGAATCCCTAGCTCTTTTAGAGATCAATTTGGTCTCATGCCTTACACATTTGCTAGCCCAATTTTGTGAGTATTTGGATCAAGTCAAGTCACCTAGAAACAGCCAAATAGAGGCACCATATCTGGTGTACATGCCAAATAACTAAGAGTCCAACTTAAGGACTCTTGGCGCTAATATGCAGAATGCATGCGCACTTTATTTGTGGCATAGAGAAGGACTAAGAATCCTTCAATTTTGAGACTCTAGTTTTTATGACAAGTATATCAGATGATGAGCCATCTAGCACACCTTTTAAAGTATGAAAAATCTATTACATTATACATAAAAAAAATACTTGAATTATTACTGTGCATGCGATAGGTTTTCTGGATGCATGAAAGATGCGAAGACTCCTTCTGTTTAGGGAGTCTTAAGTGACTTTTTATCTGATAATTTTTTGTGACAAGGATCAATTTTAAGTACTGATCATGTGGTAAAAATATAAAACATTATCAGATAAAGAAAGGTTGCTTTTCACACCCTTTTCTGGGCATGCACGCGCACGATAGGGAGAAGCTGCTTGCATGTCTCTTCGGTGAAGAGTCCTTCTCACATATGAACTCTCATCCAAATAATGTGTCATTTGGTGATGGCCTTCCTATTTGAATAAAGGTTTATATGGCAAAAGTTTACACTAATCTAATTTGTTAAGGGTGCAAAAAGTATCTCGTTCTGGGCATGCATGCGTGAGAAGGCAGGAATCGACGTATCACCCCCTGAAGAGTTCTTCTTTTTAAGGACTCTCAGATCAGTGATATGAGGACTTGATATACCTTTCCAGATGAGGCATGCCTTCTCTATTAGTGCCACATCTGGTGCTATAAATAGAGGACGGCAGATGGGGTGATCTTTCAATTCTTACATCCCCTATCCACTCCCTCTCTCTCTCTCTTACAACTCTAGGTTTTAGGACATGGCTTGTTCTTTTAAGACAAGCCTAATCCTAATAGCTCTAAGGGTTTAAGAGGTCTAGAAAAAGATAGTCAAGTCTAGTGAATGGTTCAAAAAGGTTCAGACTCAGGTCTAAAAGAAGATATGATCGATTGGTGGCTGGTTGAGTTCTAGGGGCTAGAACTCTTGAAGCAAGGTGAAGAAGGAGCACTGTCCTTGGTTTAATTTTCGTGTAGATTATCGTTGGAAGATGGACACTTGGACGTCTCATGAAAATTGGATTAGCGTTACTGGTATCTTCTGATCTAAATTTATTTTATTATACTTTGATTGATATAGTTAAGAGTTTTTGGGCATTAGGATTGTCGGTGCATCGGATGTTTTTAATAAAACTTTTAAATACCTAATCCTTCCACTGTACCATCGAAACCCAACATTTCGATAGTAAATTGAGGATAGCATCTTTGCCTAACTGTTCATGCAACGAAAAGTCAAGTTTGCTAAGATGTTCAATCTACTCAATCATGTATAATATATGATCGGTGACTGAAGCCCCCTCTTGCTGTTTGGTTTTGGTGGCACAGCGAAAGGGTTATGCGTTTAAAAATTTTTATTAAAAATATCCGATGTATCGAAAATCCTAATGCCCAGAAACTCTTGACTATATCAATCAAAGTATAATAAAATAAATTTAGATTAGAAGAATACCTATAACACTAATCTAATTTCCATGAGGCATCCAAGTGTCCGCCCTCCAATGGTGATCCACACAAAAATTAAACTAAGGACAGTGCTCCTTCTTCACCTTGCTTCAAGAGTTCTAACCCTTAGAACTCGACCAGCCACCAATCGATCAGATCTTCCTCCAGACCTGAGTCTGAACCTTTTTAAACTATTCACTAGACTTGACCACCTTTTTCTAGACCTCTTAAACCCTTAGAGTTATTAGGATTAGGCCTGTTTTAAAAGAACAAGCCTTGTCCTAAAACCTAGAGTTGTAAGAGAGGGAGAGAGGGAGTGGATAGGGGATGTAAGAATTGAATAATTACCCTATCTGCCGTCCCCTATTTATAGCACTAGATGGGGTGCTAACAGAGAAGGCACACCTCATCTAGAAAGGTATATCAAGTTCTCGTATCACTTATCTGAGAGTCCTTAAACAGAAGGACTCTTCAGGGGGTGATACGTCGATTCCTGCCGTCTCACATGCACACACCCAGAATGAGATGCTTTTTGCACTCTTTACACATCAGATTAGCATAAAATTTTGCCACATAAGTCATTATTCAAATAAAAATGCCATCACCAAATGACGCCTTATTTCGTTAAGAATTTATGTGTGAGAAGGACTCTTCACGGAAGAGATGTGCGAGCACCTTCTCCCTGTCGCGCGCATGCACGCCCAGAAAAGGATGTGAAAAGCAACCTTTCTTAATCTGATAATTCTTTAAATTTTTACCACATGATCAGCACTTAAAATTGATACTTATCATAAAACAATATTAGATAAAAAGTTACTTAAGACTCCCTAAACAGAAGGAGTCTTCACATCCCTTCGGGCATCCAGAAAATCCTATCCCGCATGCAGCATTTTTCCAGCAATTTTTCATGCAAAATCTGAAGGAATTTTCATTCTTTAAAATATGTGCTACGTGGGTCATCATCTGATCTACTTACCATAAAAATTAGAGGCCCAAAATAGAAGGATTCTCAGTCCTTCTCTATGCGACAAATAAAGTGCATATGCATTCTGCATATTAGCACCAAGAGTCTTTCTTAAGTTGGACTCTTAGTTATTTGGCATGTACACTAGATATGGTGCCTCTTTTTAACTACTTCTAGGTGGCTTAACTTGACCCAAATGCTCACCAAATTGGGCTAGCAAATGATCAAGGCATGAGACCAAATTGATCTCTAAAAGAGCTAGGGATTCCACACGTGCTAGCATGTTTACCAGAACCCTGATTGAATCCAAAATTTCAATCAACCTTTTTCAAAAGGATCTTTAGCTAATTTTTATATGTGTGTGACCCATTGGGTTTCACATCTAGCTAGTAGTTGGTCTAGGTATAAGTTGATCTAATTTGATTAGAATTTAATCTAATCAATTTAGGTCCAATCGAGCTAATCTGATTTCAGTAATTAGAACTCTTTCTAATTGACGTTCGAATTAAACTCTTTAATTCGATCAAAAATTTACAAGTCAAGATTGATATATAGCAACATATCATGACTATCAGAAGATATAAAAATTTGATAAAAATACTAAATATGCCCTTCAGTGGCAAGTTACCGTGTAATACAATCCTTCGATCATCCCAGCACCCTAAATATGTTCATGAGTATGGAATCATGTCAAACTCAAACACATATTCATATCGATTTTTAATTAATCAATGATAACTCCAATGAAGAAGTATTAGAAATTTTTTTTAATCTCCTTCCTACTTTTAGCCAAAAGATTTTTTTCGAATCATCTAGGATTGAGAATACACAGGATGCGATCTCCTCTTACTAGGAGTGATCAATTCTATATTGACCTACTCACAACCTTCATACACACTCCATCATATCCAGAACACCCGTACATGTCTTAATGCCATGCCTGGGTATGAAGCAAAATATGGGTTCATGTGCATAAGATTCTATGATGGTTTTAGATCTAAGGATCACTTGCACAACTTTCACTTAGAGAACTATCTTTAACATACAAATAAGACTTTCATAAGATGTTCTCTTTCATTGATCAATTCAATAAACTCATTTCCCAAACAAGCATCCACATTCTTGTATTAGTGTCTCACACAAGTGGCTAGTGAGATCTGTCACTCTCTTCATTGAGCATACATAGGATGTGCTAGTCTATCTGAAATATTGATCTCCGACTCAAAGCTCCTACGGTCAAGAATATTTAAGATTAGGATTTTAGGATTTTAGGTCTCACTAGCATGACTCATTCATGTCTCCTAAAATCATTATCTTAATCTTTGGGGTTCATCATTATCTTAGACATAATAAGATACAACTAATATGATGAATCAATGTCTTAAATAATAAATATCATTTTATGAGTTGGAAAATTTTAAAGAAAACCCATTGCAACATACTTGCGATTGGCTTATAGGGCACTCTTCTTTCAATCTCCCACTTGCACTAAAGCCAATCACCTTTGTATCTCATACAATCAAGATGGCGATCATATAGCTACTGTGGTATAGCTATATATATATATATATATATATATGTATATATATATACATATATATATATACATATATATATATATATACATATATATATATACATATATATATATACATATATATATATATATATATATATATATATATATATATATATAAGTGAATGGATCTGCTGTATTGTCTACTCGTTTAAGGACAACATCTTGTCTCTAACGAGATAGAAACATCTGAGGATGTGTTTGAATTTATAATAAGACCTAGGTTTCTTATCTTAAATAACGGCCCCAGTGTTATCAAAATAGAGTGGCACCGGTCCTTCAATCTCAGGAATGACTCCTAAATCCATGATAAACTTCTTCATCCAGACAGCTTCCTTAGTGGTTTTACTAGCAGCGATGTACTCTGCCTCAGTAGTTGAGTCAGCTACTGTCTACTGCTTAGAACTCTTCCAATTCACTGCCCCTCCATTTAGAGTAAACACGTATCTTGATATTAACTTGCTATCATCTGGATCAGATTAAAAATTAGAATCTGTAAATCCGTCTAGTTTCAACTTTGATCCTCCTCCATATATGAGAAAAACATCTTTAGTCCTTCTTAGGTACTTCAGAATATTTTTCACAGCTATTCAATAATCCTCTCTGGATCTGCCTGAAATCTACTAGCTACACCCAAAGCATAAGCTACATCAGGCCTGGTACATAGCATGGCATACATTATTGATCCCACAGCCGAAGCATAAGGGATTTCATTCATTCTTTTTCTCTCTTCTGGTGTTTTAGGACATATTTTCTTAAAGAGACGTATACTATGATTTGTAGGCAGGTAACCTCTCTTACTAGCCTCCATATTAAACCTCTTTAATATGAGATCTATGTACCATGACTGGGATAAGCCTAATATTCTTTTAGATATATCTCTATAGATCTTTATATCCAGTATATAGGATGCTTCACCCAAGTCTTTCATGAAAAACTTATTTGATAGGTAGGTCTTGATTGATTGCATCATTGAGATATCATTCTCAATGAGCAGTGTGTCATCGACATACAGAATCAAAAAGACAACAGCACTCCCACTTGTCTTTTATACACACATGGTTTATCCTTATTTTTGATATAGTCAAACTCTTTGACTGTCATATCAAATCGGATGTTCCAGCTCCTCGAAGCCTGCTTTAACCCATAGATAGATCTCTTTAGCTTGCATACTTGATTTGCACTCTTACTTGAGACAAATTCCTCTGGCTGAGTCATATAGACTTTTTCCTCTGGATTACCATTGAGAAATACAGTCTTGACATCCATCTGTCAGATCTTATAATCATAGTATGCTGCTATAGCAAGCAAAATCCTGATGGATTTGAGCATAGCCACTGGTGAGAAGATTCATCATAGTCAATTCCTTGCTTTTGTCTAAAATCCTTCACCACCAACCTAGCTTTGTAGGTTTCTACTTGGCCATCTGCTCCGATCTTCTTTTTGAAGATCCACTTGCACCCTATTGGGGTCACACCCTTAGGTGCATCAACTAAGATCCACATTGGATAGTGTACATCGAGTCCATCTCAGATTTCATGGCTTCCAGCCATCTATCTGAGTCTCTATCATGACAGCTTCCGAATAGGTCAGTGGATCATTATTTTGAATGATATTGATTGAATTATCATTTTTAATAACAAAACCATATCTCAGAGGTGCTTGACGTACTCTATCCGACCTTCGGAGAGGAGGTGTGTATTGTGGACGTACCTCATCCTTGGATATTTTTGATTGAGGATTTCTTATGATCCAACCACTGGTATTTCTGGATCAGTTTGTAGATCATGAACTTCAGTAAGTTTAATATTCCTTCCACTACCTCCTTCTTAGATGAATTCATTTTTCAAGAAGGTGGCGTGCCTACTAACAAATATTTTTTGATCAATAGGATGGTAGAAATAGTATCCATTAGTTTCCTTAGGATATCCTACAAACCTATACTTGTCTGATCTAGCACTAAGCTTATGTCCAAAAATATTTTTGACATAAGCAGAATATTCTCAAATCTTAAGATGTTTAAGATTAGGCTTCCTTCCCTTCCATATCTCATATGGTGTGCTTGCAACAGACTTTGAAGGCACTCTGTTTAATATGTATGCAGCAGTCTCTACGGCATATCCCCAAAAAGATATTGGAAGATTAGTGAAGCACATCATGGACCGCATGATATTCATTAAAGTGCGATTCCTCCTTTCTGTTATACCATTTAATTGAGGTGTATAAGGAAGGGTCCATTCAGAGAGAATACCTTTACTTTTAAGATGATCAAGAAATTTACTGGATAAGTATTCTCCTCTTTGATCAGATCGAAGAACCTTGATACTTTTTCCAGTTTATTTCTCGACCATATATTGATACTCTTTGAACTTATCAAAGGCTTCAGATTCACATACCCGAACCTTAATAAATTATCTGTAAAGATAGTAAAATAGGTGTATCTTCTTCTGGCCTGAGTTGTTATCGATCCATATACATCTATATGTAATAGAGCTAACAACTCACTTATCCTCTCTCCATATCTAGAAAATGGAGTCTTGGTTATCTTACCTATGAGACAAGATTTATAAATTTCCAATGATTCATAATCATTTGGGTCAAAGAATTTTTCTTTGTATAACTTATTTATCCTTGACTCATTAATATGACCAAGGCGATAATGCCAGAGATATGTGATATTCACATTTCTCTCTTTCTTTTCATATTTCTTTCAATATGAAAAATATTTTGATTGAGTGCAAGAATTAAAAGATTGTTATCAATATAACCACTACCATAAAATACATTAGAAAAAAAATGGAGCATCCATTTCTTATTATTCTTATTTCATAACCTTGTTTTAATAACAAAGGTATAGAAATAATATTTCTAATGACCTTTGGCATGTAATAACAATCTTTCAATTCTAAAGTTTTGCCCGAAGATAAATCAAGCAAACAGGTTCCTATAGCCTCTGCACTAATGGACTCTCCACTTGCGCCATAAAGCTCGAGGTCATCTATTTTTAGACCTTTGATATTCTGTAGTCGCTGTAATAAATTACAAATATGCGATCTACAGGCAGTATCTAATACCCAAGAATCAGAATCTGAACCACTTAATGAAAAATAGGTCTGTATCATATACAAACCATTTGATACTACACTTGTACTTTGCTTCAAACTTGCAAGATTATTCTTGCAATTATACCCCCAATATCCAAAATTGCCATAAAAATGAATAGCTAATATCCATGTGGACATCTATTGCCTTCGTATTATTACTGACCATCCCAAGGTCAGAAATATCTAGAACATTAGAGTTTTTCTTCGATATTAATCTATCTTGCAAGTTTTTCAACCAATCCACATAGTCGGTATCGATCAATATATTTTTATTCATGGTATTACTTAGTGAAAATAGAGAAGCCATAATGCAAATTAAATCTGCATAAATAAGAACAATAGTATAAGCAGACCACTCATATTTGACATGCATAACTAGATGAGGACTTTTAAACTAGTTATATCTTCCACTATTTTATCGGATACCATAGCCCTCTCCTATGATAAACGAGATATATTTTATATTTATCTTAGTGGGATTGAAATCCTAATTGCTCATAATAATCTTGTGTTAATACAACAAACCCTAATGAGTTCATAGATAGGAAACTCTTTCCAATTACATCTCATGCAATTCTCAATATTTTATCTTAGCCTCTAAAATATTATTAGCCTTGTGTTAATACAACAAGCTATAAAATTTTAGTTAAGTAAAACTCTTCATTTCAATATAGTCAAAATCGAATATAACTGCCCTTGTGTTAACACAACAAAATAGTATATCTAAAATTACCATAAGCATCTTTTATGCACCAGGATTATGTTATATCAATCCTTATGACAAGCCTTATGATAACACAACAAACTAGCCATAGTTCATGATGTAACATTAACCTAGCATGAAGGAAGGCCTTTAGTAGTGTTTAAAATACTAAGCTACCTTCATGCAAGATTTGAACTAATCCAATTAACTAGAAAAGTGATAAGATTGGTGGGGTCCCCCATAGTTTTTCTTAGACACCAATAAAATTGGCCAGGCCAGCAATGGAACTAATTAAATAACCACCGCATTTGAAACACTCCTTAAACACCAATTAATTAATCGATTCAAGAAAATAGGTCAACTTCTAGTTCACAACACTATGACTTAATATGATTTTTATAAAGATTTTAATGGTCTCAAACACATCCCGTTTAATCAGTCACAATGATGCACTATAATAGTTGTATCTTAATAATCATAACAACTAATCATGGTATCTTTTATCATATCTCTAAGAAATGGAAGCAGAATCATACAATATGTGTTGGGAATAATGTCTCAAAGCCAATCGTCAGTCTGTTGATGGTTGTGCTCTTTGTTGTATTAGTACATGAATTATAAATAAATAAAAGCTATTTTGATATTTTTTCATCACAAATTATTTCATCTTCTAATGAACTCCTGTATTGTGGTGAAGTCTTTAGGACCATTTAGACTCGACAAAGGAGGATTTGTCGTTTAGTCCTTAAACC
The DNA here is from genome assembly GCF_000442705.2 of Elaeis guineensis. NCBI lineage: Eukaryota > Viridiplantae > Streptophyta > Magnoliopsida > Arecales > Arecaceae > Elaeis > Elaeis guineensis. Next base: position 52,325,170 of record NC_026003.2, read on the forward strand.
TGTTCACGACCAAATGATACATTGTTACCAAAGACAACAACATTTATCAAGCATAGGTCGTTGTGTGCCATATGGGTTGGTTGTCCTCTTAACCAAGGAGTGTGGAGACACTGGTATGGTATACAGGTGAGATGTAAGGGTACATCTGCACTGAACATGACCGACTCGGAGCTTTTTCTGCTGTCAAGATTTGCTCCGATGGGATATGGGTATAACTGTCCCTCCGACCTGAGACCGCCATGGTGACTTGCAAGCAACTTACTGCACTTAGGCATTGGACTTCCTGAATTTCTAATTCAGTGACGGAAGGTTGCTGGGTGTCATCAAGTACTTGACTTGTTGGTGCGTGTGTCAAGATGGGATTGACCACTCCAGTTCAGAATTAGTGTACAGTCGTGTTTCAATTTAGCAAAATCTTGGCCAGGGTAGTCCTAGTGAGGAGTCACAGGACTGTTTGAGTTGAGCACAATTCGGATGATCTTATCAGGGTTGACAGTTTAACCTTAAGTCATCCTAAACACAGGGGTCAAAAGGATGGATTATACAGTATCCATATTCACGTAGGTTCTGAGTATTGCGATTGCGACTATTTGACCTATCCGGACGTCGGGTACCATTGCTAGATGGTCACTTCGATTAGTATAGGAATTGGTTCCTGTGCTACCGGCTTACGTTCGAACCGGTGGGGTCACACACATTAGAGGTTCCTATCTGATCTGATGGCTGGTGAAGAGTCCTACGTGTCTGGGATTCTGTAATCGAGAATCAGGATTCTCTAATCACGAGTTCCACACATTTTGGGTACCAGGGTCAAGAGTCCCACTGGTTTGGGACTTTTCGATCAGGGTTTCATATCGATGAATTCTGATGCCCGATTGCCCATCGAATTTAGACTCAATATTTATGAGAAGTTTAGTTAGTAATTTGATCATTAATTAACTCAATTTGATTGAGTAATTATTTTTGGATCAAGTCCAATTGAATTGGATTCAGTTGGGTTTGACCCGATTAGGTTAAGAGTTGACCTAATCGTCGAGATGGTTTGGTCTCTAATTTGACCAGGGGTTAGGCTCAGTCAATTTTTGATTTGATTAGGATTTTATTGAGCCTAATTAAGCCTAATTAAGTTAGGTTTAACTTAGTCTAATTGTGCTTAACCTATTTTGATTAGGTTGGTTCAATTAAGATCAAACCACCTTTTGAATTCAACTCCCTATGCCACCTCACTTCTCTACGTCCATTTGAATTCACGAGAAGCAACTTCTCATGAAGATTCTCCCATACAGAAGGCATCCCACACCCCACCTTTGTGCGCCATATGGGTGGATAAAGATGGTTGGTTGGCCATTCAAATTCAAAAGAAAGTTTGAATTTGAGTGAGCAACCAATCCATGCGCCATGACCTTGTCCTTTTGTGTGCCCCATGTTCTACACGAGAAAGAGTTTCTCATGTAAATTCTCCATGCACAAAGTTCCCATGCCTTTCTTCTTCTCATGCCAAGAGTGGATAAGGATGAGTTGGTTTGCATTTGAATTCAAATTCGATTTGAATTCAAATGTGCAACCACCTATCTTTATCCTCTCACGTGGAGAAAATGCTGAAAAGATGCATCTTACACTCTTTTAAAAAGAGGATAAGGTGGGGCGTGCATATGATCTGATCCTAGAGAGAAAGTGGGGCGTGAGGAAGGTTTCTACATGAGTTGAAAGTCCTTCCGAGATAAAAAAAAAGAAAAAAAAGGGCGCAGGGTTTCTGAGAGTACCCTAGGATTTCTGCCTAGGGTTCGGGAAGTGAGAAGGTGAGCTACGAGTGTCGTGAGCCCACCAAACTTTAGGGAGAGCTTCATCAACCTCTCAAGCACCCTTACTGATGATTCAGAGTATCTGAGGAGTCGGCAGAGATCGATCGGAGAAGTTCGATCAGCATCGACCGTCAAAAAGGTTCTACAACGAACTAGCATTCGTGAGGAGCTGATCAGACCAGGAGCTTCATGTGGATGATCCGCAGAGGCCAGACATACTGTGTGGCTATATTACAATGCTCAAATTTTTTCGACGGTGATCAGATTGCGCGATCTACTACCCGCACAAAGGTAATGTATTTTGAACACATAATAGTAAATTATTTACTGTAGAAGTTTGAAATTCAAATTTAAATGTATGCTATATATCATATTTAGATCCTAGTGTAGGATAAATACATGTTAATTAATTAGATTAATTAATATTTTTCACTATAAAATTATAATTTTGAAAAAGTTTTAAAATTACTATTTTACCCCTGCACTGAAATTCACTTCAAATGGTATCAGAGCGGGTTCTAAAATATGATATATATTTGCATGCATAGATTAAGTAGTAATCTAAAAGTTTAAATTTGAAATTTAAATTTAAAATTTGAAATTCAAAATTTAAAATTTGAATTTTGAAATTTAAAATTCGAAATTCAAAATTCAAAAATTTGAAATTTAAAATTTGTTTGAAATTTCAAATTTGAAATTTAAAATTTAAAATTTAAAATTTAAAATTTAAAATTTTGAAATTTGTTTGAAATTTCAAAATTGCAATTCAAAATTTGAAATTTGAAATTTGAAATTTAAAATTTAAAATTTAAAATTTAAATTTTGAAATTGGTATATTTAGATATACTTGATCCAAGTAGTAAGTAGTCTAATTGGGTTGGTTGCCATGGTCGTCCGATCATAGGAGAAAAGTAAGGTTTAAAGGCCCTCTCCTCTCATTCGATGGGGTTCTCCTATGGCGGTAGGGGTGCCAATGTGATTATATCCCATACAGACGAAGCAGTGAAAGGACTTAATTATAAAGGTTCAATTATAAAATTTATCATGAATGTGTTAGATTAGATCTAAAGAAATATTCATGATTTATTTTGATTGAGTTATTTTCTATTTTGTAATTAGCAATAGGATTGTTGTTTATGAAATGTGCTGATCCATTTATGAAATAAGTTAACACATTTGGTGAACAGAAAATAAAACCTTTCAAATTTGAAAATTATTTTCAAAAAGTCAAACCTTGACCCATCAGTCCAAATACTTAATTAAAAGAATTAAGTGTTGTCAAGTTGGTCTAGAATTATGAATTAAGACCTAAGGCAATTGCATAAACTTGTGGGTCAATGGGTTAGATGGATTAGATCCATAATTGGGTTAGACCTAAAGTTAGCTTAAAGAAATAGACTAAATTAGAGTAATTGGTCAAATCTAATCAAAAATTGAATTAGATTAGGTCAAGGACACTCTAGTCTCAACTCCAATAGTGGTAGTTGAATGAGTCCATGTCTTTAACTAGATCAAGATGGACTTAATTCATGGCTACGCGGTGGAACCCTATTCACTAAGTTGATCAAATTAAAACTAATGAACCGGTTGGTGTCTAAGGTAAGTTCGACAGTCTGACCAGTGGTTTTTAAGTGGGAGCTACTCGCATTGATTCGATCTCTGATGAGTTAATGGCATATCCCCACCACTGATCTCACTTACCTGGCCAACCTGGTGAGTTAGGTTTTGATTAGATCACTTGGTGATTAGGGCTCATTCATGTCATTAGGTAAATTAGTGTGACTGATTTAGGTGCTCCTAATGCCGGCTTTAATTAAATCCTTTTTAATCTGACTTGGTGAAGTCAGTGGGAGGATTAAAATTAGCTGGTTAAATTCTTCTCTTCTATCCTTTAATAAAATCTTCAAAAATTATTAGGTCCCTAAAAATGATTAAGTTATAGTGATAACTAAGTCATAGTCTCCCATTAAGTGAGTGATAATAAGTCCATTAGTTTAATAATCACTGGAGGCCCAAAGGCCTGGTACTTATTGACTAATGAAATTATCATTCATAATATGATAATTTGGTTGAGTCTTTTTGATGGTGGTCAGGTTGGCCGGCCAAAGTCAGACCTGATCATTTATTGATCAGATTCACCAAATCAAATCATGTTAATGGTTGGACCTAACCAGATCTTTTCAGTGGAGGCCCAAGCCTACTGATTAGGTTCTGGGGCAAAATCAATTACTAGAAGTTGTTTAGAGAAATAACTGGTTATGAACCTACCCATAGATGCACATGGGTTGACCTACCAAAGTTGGACTCGTGTGTAGTCTGTGTGGATTCTAGTACCCACTAAGGAATTAAAGTAATTCCTTGAATTGGAGGTTGAGGATATCAATTCGTAAAAAATTACTGGGAGAAACTTTAGACTAAAGTCCAAGTCTTTAGTATTAATAATTTATGTACTAATAAAGGTCTGATTTTTCTTTATGCAGCTATGGCTACCATCCTGTCGCTCCGGTCATTATTAGATAATGACAAGCTCATGGGACCTAATTTGATAGCTGGTATCGAAAATTAAAAATCATCCTTGAGCATGAGCGGATCCTTTATGTAGTAACGGATCTGGCACCTGAGAAGCCAGCCCCGAATGCTAGAGGGATGGTCCGAGATACTTACCAGAAGTGGCTCAACGACCGTACCACCGTTTGGTGCATAATGCTGGCGGTAATGAATGATGAGTTCAGTCGCAGGTTTGAGCACGCCCAGCTGCAGGAGATGCTTCAAATGTTGAATGACTCCTTTGGCATGCCTGACGATGTTGAAAGGCACAAAACTAGTTATGTCATTTTCAATGCTCGGATAAGGGATGGGGCCTCAGTCATCGATCATGTACTGTACATAATCGAAATGATTGAGTGTCTAAGTAAAATGGGCTTTCCATTGCACGAGCAGCTCGGTAAGAATGCGATCCTTAGTTTTTTATCCAAGTCTTTCCTCCCTTTCCTTACTCATTTTCGAATGACAAAGCCTGCAGTGAACTACCACGGCTTATTGGGGTTGCTGCAGAACTTTGAGAAGGACCACCAGCTCCATAAGGAGTCGGTGAATATTATGGGAGGGTCTTCTTCTGGTCGTCGACCCTTTAAGAAAGAGAAAAAGAACAAAAAGAAGAAGTATAAGAAGGTGCAGCCGCATGCTGGGATGTTTGCACAGGATCAGACCAAGAAGCGCAAGCTTGACCAGAGCCAGGTGGAGTGCTTCTTTTGCAAGAAGTAGGGGCACTGAAAGAGGAACTGTCTTCTATACATTGCCTCCCTGGACCCGAACAGGCCGAACAAGAAGCAAGGTAATTATATGATAACACCTTGCAACTTTTTTATTTGTGATACTACTACCTGGGTATTGGATACCAGAAGCCCTCATCATATTTGCAATTCGATGCAGGGTTTGCAGGTCAGTAGGAGATTTGATGAAGGCGAGAGGTTCCTGAATGTTGGAGATGGAAGCAAAGTTCTAGTTCTAGCTTTAGGAATCATGAACCTTGTCATCAACTCTTGTAATGTAATTCTGAGTGAATGTCACTATTGTCCAAGTTTTTTATTAAATATTATTTTTGTAGGCCTTTTGGCCATGTACAGTTATGAATTTTTAATAAAAAAAATATTTACAATGACATTTTGAATGGTGTTACAATGTTTGTTGGACAACTAAATAATGGAATTTACTTCCTATCACAGCCTGTTAATGTGGTTCAAACCTCCGGTAAATGCCCTAGAATAGATAATGTGTCAGAAGTCTACCTTTGGCACTGTAGGCTAGCTCATATCAATAAGAACAGGATAAACAGGTTGGCTCAAGAAGGAATTCTTGAAGTCGGTGATTGTGAATCACTTCCATCTGTGAGTCCTGTCTTCTTGAAAAGATGACCAAGTCACCTTTTACTGAAAAAGGTGAGCGAGCTAGTGAACTCTTAGGTCTGGTACATTTTGATGTATGTGGACCCATGAGCTCAAGTGTAAGAGGTGGATATTTCTACTTCATAACCTTCACAGATGACCTATCGAGGTATGGGTATGTCTACTTAATGAAGCATAAGTCGGAGTCGTTTGAAATGTTCAAACTATTTCGAAATGAGGTAGAAAAATAAACTGGGAAGTGTAATAAAACTCTTTAATCTGATTGAAGAGGTGAATACCTTTCTAATGAGTTTCTGACTTATCTTGGGGAGAATGGAATTCTCTCTCAATGGACTCCTCCTAGAACACCACAGCATAATGGTGTGTCTGAAAGGAGGAATCGAATCTTGTTGGACATGGTTCGATCCATGATAGGATTTGCTGGTTTGTCGATCTCCCTCTGGGGATATGCACTCGAATCGGCTTGTTACCTTCTAAATAGGGTTCCGAGTAAGTCTGTAACCAAAACGCCATATGAGATATGGATAGGACGTAAGCCAGTACTCTCGCACCTTAAGGTTTGGAGGTGTCCGGTTTATATTAAATATTTAATTAAGGACAAGCTTGGACCTAGGTCTGACAAGTGTAATTTCATAGGGTACCCAAAAGAGACCAAAGGGTATTATTTCTACCTAGCTGATGAGCAAAAGGTGTTTGTCAGCCTTAAGACAATCTTTTTGGAAAAGAAATTCTTTGGTGAAGGGACTGTTGCCTCTATGGTCAAACTTGAGGAAGTTCGACAGGTGAAAAGACTGACACCAGTTGCTGAACCTGAACCGAATTTGGTTAGATTAGATCTGGAATCCATTGATCCTTCACCCTTAAGGCGGTCTGGTAGAGTACCACGTCAACTGGATAGATACTATAGTTTCTTGGTCCGGGACGACGATCCTATCGAACTTGATGAAAACGATGAGATTCGATCACCTACATGGATGCTATGCAGAGACCTGACTCTGAGAAATGGCTAGAGGCCATGAAATCTGAAATGGAGTCCATGAAGGTCAATGATGTGTGGACATTGGTTGACCCACCCGAAGGAGTAAAACCCATAGGGTGTAAGTGGGTCTTCAAGAGGAAGAGGGGCACAGACGGAAAGGTGGAGACCTATAAAGCCCGTCTGATTGCCATGGGATATCGTCAACGTTATGGTATAGACTATGACATGACATTTTCTCCTGTGATAATGCTCAAATCCATTCGGATTATGCTTGCGATAGCTGCCCATCTGGATTATGAAATCTGGCAGATGGATGTGAAGACAGCTTTCCTAAATGGAGAGCTGGATGAAGAGGTGTATATGATACAACCTGAAGGATTCACATCCACAGATGAGTCTAAGGTGTGCAGGCTATAGAGGTCCATTTATGGACTTAAGCAGGCATCTCAGAGTTGGAACATACGTTTTGATAGGACGATCAAGACGTATGGCTTCGTTAAGAACGGAGAAGAGCCCTGTATTTATAAGTGGGCTAATGGTTTAGTAGTGGTATTTCTTATATTGTATGTGGATGATATTTTCTTAATCAGGAATGATGTCCCTGCATTACAGGGAATGAAGATTTGGCTGTCGTCATAGTTCTCCATGAAGGATCTGAGAGAAGCTTCCTACATCCTAGGGATGAGGATCTATAGTGATAGATCTAAAAGGTTGCTTGACTTATCCCAGTCCACGTTCATTGATACTATACTGAAGAGGTTTAGTATGGAGAATTCCAAGAAAGGCTATCTACTGATAGACCATAAAATTTCTCTCTCGAAGAGGAATTGTCCGACAACACCTCAAGAGAGAGAGCGTATGGGTATAATTCCATATGCTTCGGTAGTGGGATCTATCATGTATACCATGACAAATACACGACTAGATGTGGCATACTCACTAGGGACAGTGAGTAGATACCAATCTGATCCAAGGGAGAATCACTGGAAGATTGTTAAAACCATCTTGAAGTATATAAGAAATACTAAGGACCATTGGCTTATTTATGGTGAATCGAACTTGAGACTTATGGGGTTTACAGACTCCAGTTTCCAGTCTGATCACGATGATAGCAAGAGTGTGTCAGGATTTATTTTTACCCTTAATGGTGGGGCAGTCTGCTGGAAGAGTTCCAAGCAACACACTGTGGCTGATTCAGTTTGCGAGACAGAGTATGTCGCTGCATCAGATGCTGCCAAAGAAGCGATGTGGCTGAGAAAATTCAGCACCGAGCTCGGAGTAGCATCTTCCCTTGTTGGTCTAGTTCTGCTCTACTGTGACAGCTCTGGAGCCATTGCTCAGGCGAAGGAACTGAAGGCACACCAGCGGATGAAGCATATTCTACGTCGCTACCATTTTATCCAGAAAATTATGGATCGAGGTGACGCCGACCTTCAGAAGATCGACGGAAAGGAGAACCTGGCCGATCCATTCACTAAAGCCATTGCGGTGAAGGAGTTCGACGACTTCAAGTCGAAGATGGGTATTAGATACTGCATCGATTGGCTTTAGACCAAGTGGGAGATTGTTAGGAATAGTGTCCCAAAGTCAATCGTCAACCTGTTGACAGTTGTGCTCTTTGTTGATTAGTACAGAATTATAGATAAATAAAAGTTATTTTGGCATTTTTTCATCACAAATTATTTCATCTTCTAATGAACTCCTGTGTTGTGGTGAAGTCTTTAGGACTATTTAGACTCGACAAAGGAGGATTTGTCATTTAGTCCTTAAACCTGTTCATGACCAAATGATACGTTGTTACCAAGGACGACAACATTTATCAAGCATAGGTCGTTGTGTGCCATATGGGTTGGTTGTCCTCTTAACCAAGGAGTGTGGAGACACTGGTATGGTATACAGGTGAGATGTAAGGGTACATCTGCACTGAACATGACCGACTCCAGAGCTTTTTCTGCTGTCAAGATATGTTCTGATGGGATATGGGTATAACTATCCCTCCAACCTGAGACCGCCATGGTGACTTGCAAGCAACTCACTGCACTTAGGCACTGGACTACCTGAATTTTTAATTCAATGACGGAAGGCTGCTGGGTGTAGTCAAGTACTTAACTTGTTGGTGCGTGTGTCAAGATGAGATTGACCACTCCAGTTCAGGAGCAGTGTACAGTCGTGTTTCAATTTAGCAAAATTTTGGCTAAGGTGTCCTAGTGAGGAGTCACAGGACTGTTTGAGTTGAGCACGATTCGGATGATCTTATCAGGGTTGACAGTTTAACCTTAAGTCATCCTAAACACAGGGCTCAAAAGGATGAATTATACAGTAACCATATTCATGTAGGTTTTGAGTGTTACGATTGCAACTATTCGACCTATCTGGACGTCGGATACCATTGCTAGATGGTCACTTCGATTAGTACAGGAATTGGTTCCTGTGCTACCATCTTAGGTTCGAACCTGCGGGGTCACACACATTAGAGGTTCCTATCTGATCTAATGGCTGGTAAAGAGTTCTACATGTCTGGGATTCTATGATCAGAATCAGGATTCTCTAATCATGAGTTCCACACATTTTGGGTACCGGGGTCAAGAGTCCCACTGATTTGGACTTTTCGATCAGGGTTTCATATCGATGAATTCTGATGCCCGATTGCCCATTAGATTTGGACTCAGTATTTATGAAAGGTTTAATTAGTGATTTGATCACTAATTAACTCAATTTGATTGAGTAATTATTTTTAGATCAAGTCCAATGGAATTGGATTCAGTTGGGTTTGACCCGATTAGGTTAAGAGTTGACCTATCGTCGAGATGGTTTGGTCCCTGATTTGATCAGGGATTAGGCTTAGTCAATTCTTGATTTGATTAAGATTTTATTGAGCCTAATTAAGCCTAATTAAGTTAGGTTTAACTTAGTCTAATTGTGCTTAACCTATTTTGATTAGGTTGGTTCAATTAAGATCAAACCACCTTTTGAATTCAACTCCCTGCACCACCTCACTTCTCTGCGCCCATTTGAATTCACGAGAAGCAACTTCTCATGAATTTTCTCCCACGCAGAAGGCATCCCACGCCCCACCTTTGTGTGCCATATGGGTGGATAAAGATGGTTGGTTGGCCATTCAAATTCAAAAGAAAGTTTGAATTTGAGTGAGCAACCAATCTATGCGCCATGACCTTATCCTTTTGTGCGCCCCATGTTCTACACAAGAAAGAGTTTCTCATGTAAATTCTCTACACACAAAGTTCCCATGCCCTTCTTCTTCTCACGCCAAGAGTGGATAAGGATGAGTTGGTTTGCATTTGAATTCAAATTCGATTTGAATTCAAATATGCAACCACCTATCTTTATCCTCTCACGTGGAGAAAACGCTGAAAGATGCATCTTACACTCTTTTAAAAAGAGGAGAAGGTGGGGCGTGCATATGATCTGATCCTAGAGAGAAAGTGGGGCATGAGGAAGGTTTCTATGTGAGTTGAAAGTCCTTCCGAGAGAAAAAAAAAGAAAAGAAAGGGCGCAGGGTTTTCTGAGAGTACCCTAGGGTTTCTGCTTAGGGTTCGGGAAGTGAGAAGGTGAGCTACGAGTGTCGTGAGCCCACCAAACTTTAGGGAGAGCTTCATCAACCTCTCAATCACCCTTACTAATGATCTGAAGTATTTGAGGAGTCGACAGAGATCGATCAAGGAGTTCGATCAGCATCGACCGTCAAAAGGGTTCTACAACGAACTAGCATTCATATGGAGCTGATCAGATCGGGAGCTTCGTGTGGACAATCTGCAGAGGCTAGACACACTGTGTGGTTATGTTGCAATGATCGGACCTTTCTGATGGTGATCAAGTTGCGACGATCTACTACCCGCACAAAGATAATATGTTTTGAACACATAACAGTAAATTATTTACTGTAGAAGTTTGAAATTCAAATTTAAATGCATGCTATATATCATATTTAGATCCTAGTGTAGGGTAAAGACATGTTAATTAATTAGATTAATTAATATTTTTTACTATAAAATTATAATTTTAAAAAAGTTTTAAAATTATCATTTTATCCCTGCACTGAAATTCACTTCAATATGATTATAACTAAACATCTCAAGCATATCATATATGCATGAAGTTCTAAAAATATGCATGAATATAAAACTTTTTTTTTTCATGATTCTTCTTCTTGGAACATCACAGTGGCACCCCTACACACCATAAGAGTATCCTATTATATAGGAAGAGAGGGTTTATGAACCCTACTTGCTCTTATGATCGGATGGTCTGGTAATGAATCCCAATTAGAGTACTAGGCTACTAAGAAAATTCTACACATACATCATGCATTTTATATTTAAAACATATCTCTTAGACATGCTAGGGTTTGGATGTTCGATCGGGTTCAACCCTTGACCCGACCTGAACCAAACCATAAACCTATGTATGATCACAGTCATGATAATAATTCAATCTTTGATTATATAGATCATGGTAGGCTCTAATACCACTGTTGGGTTTCGGTGGCATAGCGGAAGGGTTAGGTGTTTAAAAATTTTATTAAAAATATTCGATGCATCGAAAACCCTAATGCCCAGAAACTCTTGACTATATCAATCAAAATATAATAAAATAAATTTGGATCAAAAGAATACCTATAATGCTAATCCAATTTTCATGAGATGTCCAAGTATCCGCCCTCCAATGATGATCCACATGAAAATTAAACCAAGGACAGTGCTCCTTCTTCACCTTACTTCAAGAGTTCTAATCCTTAGAACTCGATCAGCCATCAATCGATCAGATCTTCCTCCAGACCTGAGTTTAAACATTTTTGAACCATCCACTGGACTTGACCACTTTTTTCTAGACTTCTTAAACCCTTAGAGCTATTAAGATTAGGCTTGTCTTAAAAGAACAAGCCTTGTCCTAAAACCTGGAGTTGTAAGAGAGAGAGAGAGGGAGTGGATAGGGGATGTAAGAATTGAATGATTACCCCATCTCTTGCATACGGGTATTGAACACTACGTAGGAGGTTTTGTGTCTCTCAACATCCTCAGAGGTGCTGAAGGACTCATTCAATATTTGAATAATCTCCTCTGGCTATACATCCTTGAACTTATAGCAAAGTTTATCGTTCATCGCTGCCCTCATCACATAACGCACAGTCGTGCGGTCATTGAGCCACTTCATGTAAGTGTCTCTCACGGCACGAGGAGCATTGGTAGCCATTTTTCAAGTGTCTCGTCTGTAAGGATATATAAAATCTTCTCATGCTCCAAGATAATCTTCAACTTTCGATACCAGCTATCAAAATTGGGTCCAATGAGCTTGTTGCTGTCTAACATCATACGGAAGGATAGTGTGTTTGCTATATTTGAAAGAAAAAATATAAGCCTATTTGTATATAAATTACTTTTAATCTTGAAGACATGGACTTTAGTCTAAAGGTTCTCTCATTATTTTTATTAATTGGTAGCCTCTACCTCCAACTCGAGGAATTACATTAATTTCTTAACGGGTACTAGAATCCACACAGACTACATTCGGGCCCGAGTATGGCTTGGCCAACCCTAATGCATCCATGGATAAGTTCATAATCAATTATTTCTTCAAATAACTTCTAGCAATTAGATTTTGCCCCAGGCATCCCTTCAGCAAGCATGTGGCATCTCCACTAAAAATTTTGATTAGGTTCAACGATTAACATGACAACATGAAGTGCATCCAATAAACAGATGTCCAGACCTGAGTATAGCTCAGCCAACTTGAGCATTGATCTGAAGGTACATCATAATGGTTATATGATGAATGACAATTTTAATACGTAACAGACACTAGGCGTATGGCACCTTAATACCTATTTGAAATATTGGACTCATTATCATGCACTTTAATGGGAGGCTATGACCAAGTTATTCCATAACTTTATTATTTTATGGACCTAATAATTTAGAGGATTTGATTTCACTGACTGAGAATAAGAGAAGAACTTGACCTTCTAGCTGCAAATCCTCTCACTGATTTTACCAAGTCATATAGGGGATTAGACACAAGCTGGTCTAAAGATACCTAAATCAGTCACACTGATTCATCTTAATGGCATGGGTCTACACAAATCGACTAGTGACCTAATTAAAACATAATCTATCATGTTGGCCAGGTAAGTGAGATCAGTGGGAGGGATATACCATTAACTCACCGTAGATGCATCTAGGTGAATAGCTCCCAATTAAAAACCACTTGATTGAATCTACCAAACTTACCTTAGAGACCAACTGGTTAATTAGTTTTGATTTGGTTCATCAGAAGATTTGGGCTCAACCATGAAGCCATGATCATGGTCAATTTATTAGGTCAAAAATATGGACTTGATCAAACTTCAACTATTGAGGTTGATTTAAAGAAATTTTGATCTAATTTAATTCAATATTTGATTAGATTTAATCAATTTTTCTACTTAATTCATATGTATTTCTAACCTTAGGTCTAACCCATTAGAAGGACCTGATTCAAGCTAACCTTTTGCCCATCGATTTATGTAGTGTCTTAATGATCTTCAATTCTCAAATCTAGATCATTCAAATCTGATTCAAAATTAAATATGTGAAACATATGTTTCAGTCTGTAGAACTATTCTACTAGGATTTTAGATGAAGCATACCATATGTTTCAATTTATAAAAATAAATTTTCATAATATGTTTAACAATTAAATATACATAGGTATGATCTAAACTTCATACATATATCTCATACATCACGACAACTCATAGATCAATACCTATTACATCTTATGTAACATGCTATTCAGATTTAAAATAATTTTATATCTAAGTTTTATCTTATTATAATAAATTATAATTATTATAAATCTAATCTAAATATATTTATGATCAAAATAATTTATAAAAATTAGTTTGCTTTTCTTCTTCATGAAATCGGATCACAATGACATCCCTATATGTTATAAGAGAACCCATCGAATAGACAAAAGAGAGATTAATCTCTTCAATCTCCTATGATCGGATGGTCTGGTGATCTCATCAATCCAAATACTAGGCTACTAAAATCTGAAATCTAATTTTATATATAATCACATCAACATACAATTATTGACAAAATAATTTTATGTCATGAACGTCCTTAATCTTATCAATCATGTTCTTTATCTAATCTAATTAGATTTGATGTATCATATACATCATATCAGATCTAAAAAATATCTTGTACTGATTATAAAATATCAATTTTAGATTTGATATCATATAAAAAATTAATTAGATACAAATATGAATATATAAGAAATAAATTTTTAGTAAAATTTATTTTCGTATAGTGCTGAATTTTAATAGGATTTAGATCTAAATATCCATCGAAATGGATCTAATTTAGATCTGAAACAAACTTCACTTTATAAAGAAAACAACAATATTAAAATTTTATTAAAATAAATTTTAAAAAAAATTTAATTCACATTGTTATTCTATTCAAAATTCAATAAAAGTAAAATTCTGTTATAACAATCTTATAACAGTCTCAATCAACCATTGATTAGGCACATCTAATCCAATCAAAATCAGATCAAAAATTTTATATAGATAGATTCAAATCAGATTTAGTATCTAACTAAAAATATCAATTACATATAATATATAATTATTCTAAAAAAATTCAGATATACATGTATGTATTTCAGTCCTGCTTTGATATCAATTGAAGGGAAGAGAAACTGTTTCCCTTCGGATAGCCCAGAGTGCATCAAAAAATTTTCTATCAAACTACATAATTAAAGATCAAATCTTTATTTGATTAGTAGTAAATTAGAGATTAAATCTTTAAAAATTTAAAACAATCATTCATGGAGGTCTAGAAGTGCAGACCATCTACTTCGCATACACGCTAGACGCCGCAGGAAAGTAGGATGAACTCTGATCAAAACACCTTTGCAACCCAATCAAATGAGAGAGGAGAGATGCTGGTGTGATGCCTCACACCAGCAAGGAGGATGCCCACAAGAGGGTCCATGGCAAGGGAGGAGGGGCAGCACCAAAGGAGAGATGCCAAGGAGAGGAAGAAGGGCTTCTCTTTTCTCACACCTCTCTCTCTCTTTCTCTCTTCTCTTAATCTGATTTGATTGCTATCCATCCATAAGTAGAGACCTTCTCTATTTATAGATAATTTTTATGATCCAATAAGTATAAGACTCCTAACTCAAATATACTTTGAATCAGTCCAATACTCATGAAAGAAGGACTCCTACATGAGATAGTACTGCCATCATATATGACAATCACATTGCACCCAATCTCTCACCCACATGGGATGCCCACAATGAAGAAGCTTTCAGATGTTGGTCAGCCCATAAGAGAGGAGATTTTTAGTACAAGTAGGATTTCTCATATCTCATCCAAAACGGGTCTGATTCGAATCCAATTCGAAGCTGGTTCGAAATAATTTTAAAAAGCTGTCAATTCCAAACTCTTTAAGACTTTTGTACCCAGCCTAACTTGAAATTCTGAACTCAATTAAGTCTAATTAATTTAGATCTAATCTAAAATTAATTAGTATTTAAATTTAATCTTTTATATGCTCCATGGATCATAGATCAGAAACTGTTCATCTCCAGGATTGAACCAGAACCTCATGTGTAGTGCTAGCTAGACATAATCAACTCTTCAATCCCATTTAACCCACAACTTAATTCTCAATCAAGTTAGCTTATATGTTCAATCAAATCAAATACTTTTAAATTGGATACATAAATATAGACCCATACTTTCCTTCGTTGTCTGACTTATGTATGTAACTCTATAGGTTCAAACATTAAGCCGATAGCACAGGAACCAGTTTCTGTACTAATCGAGATACCATTTAACAATAATTTTCAACATCTAAATAGGTCAAATTGTCACAAAAAAATATTTCAGAGCCTATGCAAATGGTTACTGCATAATTCATCCTTTTGACTCTGAATGCTCTAGGTGAAGGGAAGTGTGGTGATTTTATACATATTGTTGGGTATAAAGTACCCCCCGGCCGAAGTTTATAAAAGATCGATCCCTCCAGAGCTCTTCCGGCTCCCAACCTTATGTGTGGTGTCTCTCCGAACCCCCTCAACCGTCCGGACTTCTTCGACAATGAACTTCTGCATTCATCCACTGGGCCACCCCAAAGGCCCTCAGGGCCCCACTGTTAGCTGATCTTCTACAGCAACCGACTACCCCCGAACTTCTTTCGGACTTCATCAGCATCCGAGCTTCTCCGACAATGAGATTTCTACAGTAACCAGACTCCACCCAAGTTTCTACAGTGATCGACCACCTTCCGGATCCTAATCGAGCTCCCGCGAGAGTCGAACTTCTGCTACGAACGGTCTACTCCGAACTCCTACAGCGGACTGTCTAGCCCAGGTATCTCCTGTAAGCAAATTTCTTCTGAACTTCTGTTACAGGTAGACTCCAGCCGAGCTACTCCATAGCGAGTGGGCTCTGGATGAGCTTCTACAATGGGACACTACTCCGAGCTTCCACGACAACTGGTCCTCGCCCAAGCTCCTACAATAAACGGCCCCCTTTTGACCTCTCACGAGAATCGAAGCCCGTCCTAACTTCTCCAGTGGATGGATTCTAGATGAGCTTCTATGATGGACGAGCTTCAGCAATTGGGTCCCTGTGATAGCCGATCATCTCCGATGTCTGTCGAGCCTCCCCAGCGCTATCCGAAGTCCATCACCGACCGACCTCCTACCAGACTCTCCATAAAACCAGACTTCCCCAGTGGATGAGCATCGGATGAGCTTCCACATCAGATAAGTCCCAGACAAACTTTTCTAGCGATCGAACTTCTCCAGACTTCGTCAACAAAAAAAAATCTCTATCCGAGCTCCTACAGCTGGTGACTCCCACCTAGAAGGTCAGCACCCAAAGCGCCCGACAATAGTAGATTGTCAGCGACCTCGAAACATCCGAGCCTCTCCTAGAACGACGATGTAAAGAGCCATTCTGCTCCATCAGGCATCCCAGTCGAGCTTCAGCCGACGGATCCAAACTCTCTGGCAAGCCACAACAAGGGCCACTACCTTACTCCACTCGCTGCAATGAATTTCACGTGGTTCCACCACTCTCTAACAAGCCATGACAAGAGCCACCATCCTGCTCCACTCTCTACAATGGATTCCATGTAGCTCCACCCCTCTCTGGCAAGTCCCGATAATGAACACCACTCCACTCTCCGCAATAAGCTCCACGTGGCCCTGAACGACCCCTGACGCCATTACTCTCCATAACAAACTCCATGCGGCTCTGAGCGGTCCACTACCAGACGGTTACAGACGTCGCTGTTGGTCAGTTACACCCTCTATCTATAAATAAGGACCCCCAGATACATTCTTCTCTAAGCTGGTAACTCTATCTCAAAATTCTATCAAAATTTTCACTCGAGCACTCTATTTCTGTTGAAGCAGAGTACTGACTTGAGCATCGGAGGGTCTTGCCGGAGCACCCCCAACTCCAGTTTAGACTTTCTTTACAGGACCCGACAGCGGTCTTGGTCATCCCAGCTCCAGCTTCTTCGACTTTGATGGAATTCTGCACCAATAGAATTGGCGCTAGAGGCAGGGCACGTGTCTTTGTAGTACTCTTATTCTTAAAGGAGTGCTCAACGAGACTGATTTCGGTCATCTTCTTCGACATCCTCTTCTCCTTCTTCTACTAGATCTTCACCTGATGCCTCCCTGCAAAGCATCCACCAGGCATCCACGGCCTCCGCGGCTAGATCTCAGGCTCCGACCTCACCTCCGATTTCAAGGCCCCTCCTCCTCCTCTGGCAACAGTGGTCGATAGATTCATCCGACGTCGACCTGAAGATAGGGAGAATCGGTCAAGGGCCCTACCACGACCTGAGCCACCAAAGAGGGAAGAACAACCTGGAAATCGACCTCCAATCGGGATCGTCTGCACCATCTCTGGAGAGCTCCGGAAGGGAGCGGCCAGCGGATCGACCGGACCGCCCAAGCGGCAAAGAACTGAAGGACCCATAATCTTTACTGAAGAAGACGCCCGAGAGATCCAGTTTCCCTATAATGATGCGGTTGTAGTTTCTTTAAATATTGCTGATTATGATGTACGCCGCATTCTTGTTGATAGTGGAAGCTCGGCTGATATTTTGTTTTACGATGCCTTCTCAAAAATGTCCATCCCTGACGGTCGTTTGGGGCCAATTAGCTCCCTTTTAGTAGGGTTTACCAGTGATGCTATCCCGATGGAGGGAGTAATAATCTTGACTGTAGTTGCAGGTCGATATCCAAAACAATCCAGGGCTTTGGTGGATTTCCTGGTGGTGAAGGTGCCATCAGCCTACAACGTAATTCTCGGCCGACCTGGCCTCAACACCCTCCGGGCTGTAGTATCAACCTACCATCTAAAATTAAAATTCTCTACTAACAATGGGGTTGGAGAAGTTAAGGGAGATCAAGCCCTGGCAAGGCATTTCTATAATATAGCCCTGCAAAGAAGTGGTCAGCCTGACCCCTGTCCGGTTGATGGATTGGACACCTGCGATGGCCTGACAGAAGAACGGGGGGGCCAATGGAAGATCTTGTCTCAATTCCTTTGAATGATGGGAATGAGGAACACATGGTGAAGATCGGCTCCAACTTGGGGAAAGAGGTGCGGACGCAGCTTATCAATTTCCTGCAAAAGAATGCGGACGTTTTTGCTTGGACTCTGGTGGACATGCCATGGGTCGATGCTGAAGTTATGCAACACCATCTGGTCGTCGATCCCAAACACCGGCCGACGAAGGAAAAAGTTTGAAGTCATGCGTCGGAGAGACAAGTGGCAATAACCGAGGAGGTTGATAAACTCCTGAAAGCCGGGTTCATCAGAGATGTCAACTATCCGAGCTGGGTTTCCAATGTGGTCTTGGTTAAGAAGGCAAATGGCAAATGGAGGATGTGTATAGACTTCAAAAAACTGAATAAAGCCTGTCCGAAGGATAGTTACCCTCTGCCCAGAATCAACCAACTAGTAGATGCAACCTCGGGCCACGAGCTTCTCACCTTCATGGATGCATTCTCCGGCTACAATTAGATTAGGATGGCGCTAGAGGATGAAGAAAAAACTGCTTTTATAACTAACCGTGGCCTTTATTGTTACAGGGTCATGCCTTTTGGCCTAAAAAATGCAGGGGCGACATATCAGCAGCAGTGAATAAGATTTTAAAATAGCAGATCGGCCGCAACATGGAGGTCTACGTGGATGACATGCTAGTAAAAAGCAGATCCTCGGTGAACCACATCGCCAACCTTGAGGAGACCTTTATCGCCCTTCGAAAATACAAGATGAAGCTGAACCTAGCCAAATGCGCTTTTGGAGTAACCTCAGGAAAATTTCTGGGCTTCATGGTATCGGGGTGCGGAATCCAGATAAATCCAGAAAAGATTCGTGCCATCCAGAAGATGACCGCCCCGAGGTCAATAAAGGAGGTTCAGCACCTCATCGGGAAAGTAGCGGCTCTAAATCGCTTCATCTCGAGATCGGCCGAGCGATGCCTACCTTTCTTTTGGACCCTCAAGCAGCCCAAGAACTTCTGTTGGACCGTTGGATGTCAGCAGGCATTCAAAGAGCTGAAAAACTACCTCGGCTCATCACCATTATTGGCAAAGCCCGAGCCTGGAGAAGAATATTCCTATACCTGACGGTTTCCCCTGTGGCCCTCGCTGCAGTTCTGATTAAGGAAGAAGCAAAAATTCAACGGTCGATCTACTACATAAGTCGAGTATTGAGAAACACCGAAACCAGGTATACTAAGTTAGAGAAACTAACTTATGCCTTGTTGATTGCAGCTCGAAGGCTCCGACCTTACTTTCAAGGACACACCATAACGCTGCTCACCGACTAGCCGATCAAGGCGGTTCTGCATCGAGCGGATGCCTCTGGGAGAATCGTGAAATGGACAGTCGAGCTCACGGAGTTCGACATCAACTATCAACCTCGACCAGCGATCAAAGCCCAGATATTAGCAGACTTCGTGGTGGAATGCACTATCCCAGAGGAGGCCGAACTTGGACAAGATGAAGCCGATAATCCAGGGCTCCGGCCGAACTCTCCCGAAGAAAGAGTCAATCTCCCTGATGGTTCTTGGGCCCTCTACGTGCATGGTTCCTCCAACATGTCAGGTGCAGGCACGGGCCTGATCTTGGTCAATCCAGATGGAGTTGTCGCGGAGTATGCACTGCAACTTCGAGTTCCCCGCAACAAATAACGGAGCAGAATATGAAGCTCTGATTGCAGGACTGAAGGTCGCCAAAGAATTAGAAGTAGATCGGCTTCAAGCCTACAGTGATTCTCAATTAGTAGTAGGACAGGTCAGTGAAAATTATGAAGTTCGGGAGGACAGTATGGCTAGATATCTTGAAAGGGTAAGGGAGATCATCCCTACCTTCGGCAGCTTCGACATCAGGCAGATCTCGAGATTGGAAAATGCCAGGGTCGACCTTCTCTCCAAGTTGGCTACGTTGGCTCCGGCCGAACTGCCTAAGGAAGTCTTCTTCGAGGTTCTGAAGTGCCTAAGCACGGAAGAATCACAGTATGTGATGGAGATCAGCTATGAACCCAGTTGGATCGACCCATTAGTTACATACCTCAAGGATGAGGTTTTTCCTCCTGATGCAAAAGAGGCTCAAAAGCTTAAGAATCAGGCCACCCGATATATCCTCTACGAAGGCAAGCTATACAAGAGGTCGTACTTCTTGCCCCTCTTGAAATGTTTCTGGCCTTCCGAAGCCGACTTCGTCTTGAGGGAGGTACATGAGGGAGTCTGTGGAAATCACATGGGGGCCTGGTCTTTATCCCATAAGCTGCTCCGACAAGGTTATTACTGGCCTACTATGTACAATGACTCCGTCGAATATGTCCGAAGATGTGATCGGTGTCAGAGATATGCCAATATACAAAGGCAACCTGCCTTCGAACTTACACCATTGAGTGCCCCGTGGCCATTCGCGCAATGGGGGATGGATATCCTCAGCCCATTTCCCATGGCATCAGGGCAGCGGAAGTTCCTCCTAGTGGCAATAGACTATTTCACCAAGTGGGTCGAAGCTGAACCTTTGACAAAAATCATGGAAGCTAAAGTGCAGGACTTCGTCTGGAAGTCGATTATTTGTAGGTTCGGCTTACCCAGAACCCTCATTACTGATAATGAGTGACAATTTGCTGGAGCAAAGTTTGCCAAATTTTGTGAGGAGCTAAACATCTCCCATAACTTCACTTCAGTGGCCCATCCTCAGGCAAATGGCGAGGCCGAGGTGACCAACAGGACTCTGTTGCAGGGCATCAAAGTGAGACTTGAAAAGGTAAAAGGAACTTGGGCTGATGAGCTCTATCATGTATTGTGGGCATACCAGACTACTTAGAGATTGCCCACAGGGGAGACCTCCTTTGCTTTAGCTTTCGGGACAGAGGCCGTGATCCCAATAGAACTCAAGCTTCCGTCAGCACGAGTCATGGCATTCGACGAATGGCGCAACCCACAGGATCTCAAGGCCAACCTTGACTTGTTAGAAGAAAAGCAGGAGACGGCTCAAGTTCGGATGGCGGCGTACAAACAAAAAGTAGCCCGCTACTACAACTCCCGGGTCAAAAGCAAAGTCTTCAGAGTGGGGGACCTGGTGTTACGGCGAGCCGCTGCCTCACAACCTCAGAATCAAGGAAAACTTGCCCCAAACTGGGAAGGCCCATATGAAGTCAAGAAGGTAGTCCGGCCCAAAACATACTATTTAAAAGAGCTCAGAGGAGCAAAGCTTTCGCGACCATAAACTCAAAAATCTATGAATGTATTACCAATAGTTTCATCTTAAATAAAAATTTTGTATTTGTATATTTTTCTTTTAGCATGGGCTTATAACGACAGAAAATAACTCTCTCATGCAATTGAAATTAAGCATGTCAGGAACAGGAGGAGAACCTCATCCTAACATGAGCAAACTCGAAGGTCCGATTTCTTAAAGACTGGATGGGGGGAGAGGCCCTTACAACGACCTTGATGTGCCCCTACAGCCTTGTTAGGAACAGGAGGAGAACCTCATGCTAACATGAGCAAAGTCGAAGGCCCGATTTCTTAAAGACCAGATGGGGGGAGAGGCCCTTACAACGGCCCTTATGTGCCCCCACAGCCTTGTTAGGAACAGGAGAAGAACCTCGTCCTAACATGAGCAAAGCTGAAGGCTCGATTTCTTAAAGATCGGATAGGGAAAGAGGCCCTTACAACGGCCCTTATGTACCCCGACAGTCTTGTTAGGAACAGGAGGAGAACCTCATCCTAACATGAGCAAAGTCGAAGGCCTAATTTTCTAAAAGACTGGATGGGGGGAGAGGCCCTCACAACGGCCCTTATGTGCCCCCACAGCCTTGTTAGGAACAGGAGGAGAACCTCATCCTAATATGAGCAAAGTCGAAGGCCCGATTTCCTAAAAGACCGGATGGGGGGAGAGGCCCTCACAATGCCCTGATGTGCCCCCACAGCCTTGTTAGGAACAGGAGGAGAACCTCATTCTAACGCAAGCTGAATCCGACTGTCGAGAACAAGGAGAAGACCTCATCCCGATGCAAACAAAGACTTGATTGATCGACAAGGAGGAAAGCTTCCTCAATGACACCTCTATGCTTTCACGACCCTATTAAGAGCAAGGGAAAAATCCTCACTCGAACACAAAAGAGAAAGGGGAAGATGAAAAAGAAAAGCCGACAAACTACTTCTACGACAAATAAAAACAAACTACATCAAAGACATAAGGAACTTCATCTCAGTCGCTAAGAGGGAACCTGACATGGGCCGAGGATAAATCGACCTCCTCAAAGTAATGAGAAGTTCGGACCCCCAAGCTCGAGCATCGGAAGGAAGCATCAAACTCAAATGGCCTCGAAAGAACCTAGGGTCATAAACCAAAGGGCAAATCGACACTGCAACGATCGGGAACCTCCAAATAGCGTCGACATCGAACACGATGAAAGACAAAAGGAGTCCGATAAATAATCGGTTAATTCCAGAATGGGCGAGGTAATAAACAATTTTATTCTCATTTCATTGGTGAAGTATACATTACAAAGCCTTGAAGGCCAAAAAAAGAGAGGAGGGGATGAGGTAACGAAAAATTCTCTTCTCATTTCATTGGCGAAGTGCACGTTATAAAGCCTTAAAAAAAAAAACAAAACAACAAACAAAACAAGCAGCTCTAAAGAAGCTCGGCTTCATCAGACTTCGAACTCTCAGTTCCAGCCATCATCGAGAATTACTTCAATTACTTGGCTTTTTCTTCCAGTCCCCCTTTTGGGTCAGCAATTACTCCAACATTATCTTCAAAGTACATGTAGACTCCATCTTTTTCGTGCCATGGTTTTCGCCGCCTCACGATGACGGTGGGCATGACCTTCTTTCTGAGGTCAGGTTCCCCCTCACAGTGATGGCGGGCATGACCTTCTTCCTGAGGTCAGGTTTCCCCTCATGATGATGCGCACCGGGAAGCCCTCACGGTCGAAGATGTGCCATAAGCGCAGGCTCTGGGCCATCAAGGTGAAACACTATTGGATCCATCTTTTCTACCCTCACCTTCTTCGCCATCCCGAAGTTGCAACGTCTTCCGCTCATGGGCTTTCAGGCTCTGGGCTAACATCAGAGCTGCATCCATGTCCATATCTGCAATGAAGGAAGACCAGCGCAGTCTACAAATGGGGCCGCAGAAGCAGAGAAGGTTTTGAGGCTAACCCAAGCTGATCTGAGGGATGTGGGGGTACAGAGATGAGGATGACTCAATGGATGCCTAAACCTAGGAAGGAAAGACTGAAGAAGCTCCCGTACAAAGTGAGATCCCCGAAGGGGGGAGGCAGGTTTAAATAAGCGATGGGTCCGGTGCAATAATGACTACAAGATTCCTCAGACCAGTCTGTGACCGTCGCGTGGCCCACTCATCGTGGCAAGCGGCTAGAGGTGGCCGACAATTAGTAAAACCATTATGGCACCGTACCTGGGATTGCGCTCCGGTAGGAATTCCAAAAAGAAGAAATCTTTTCTGAAAAGGCTCCAGTACCGGCATACCGAATGTTAAAATATCTGGCAACCACTGAGTACGAAAATCGAGGAGAGCAGCTTTGACTGTGAGAATTTTTCTATACTTCCTTCATTCGGAACACGAACTCGAAAGTAGGGGGACTGGTGTTGGGTATAAAGTATCCCCCGGTCGAAGTTTATAAAAGACCGATCCCTCCAGAGCTCTTCCGGCTCCCGACCTTATGTGTGGCATCTCTTCGAACCCCCTCAACCATCCAGACTTCTTCGACAATGAACTTCTGCATTCATCCACTGGACACCCCAAAGGCCCTCAGGGCCCCACTGTTAGCCAACCTTCTACAGCAATCGACTACCCCCGAACTTCTTTCAGACTTCATCAGCATCCGAGCTTCTCCGACAATGAGATTTCTATAGTAACCAGACTCCACCCAAGTTTCTACGATGATCGATCACCTCCCGGATCCTAATCGAGCTCCCGCGAGAGCCGAACTTCTGCTACGAACGGTCTACTCCAAACTCCTATAGCGGGCTGTCTACCCCAGGTATCTCCTGTAAGCAAATTTCTTTCGAACTTCTGTTACAGGTAGACTCCAGCCGAGCTACTCCGTAGCGAGTGGGCTCGGACGAACTTCTACAGCGGGACACTACTCTGAGCTTCCACGACAACTGGTCCTCGCCTGAGCTCCTACAATAAACGCCCCCTTTCGACCTCTCGCGAGAATCGAAGCTCGTCTGAATTTCTCTAGCGGATGGATTCCAGATGAGCTTCTATGATGGACGAGCTCCAGCAGCTGGGTCCCTGCCATAGCTGATCACCTCCGATGTCTGTCGAGCCTCCCCAGCGCTATCCGAAGTCCATCGTCGGTCGACCTCCTACCAGACTCCCCATAAAATCGGACTTCCCTAGCAGACGAGCATCGGATGAGCTTCCACATCAGATAAGTCCCAGATGGACTTCCCTAGCAATCGGACTTCTTCGAACTTTGTCAATAAAAAAAATCTCCATCCGAGCTCCTACAGCAGGTGACTCCCGCCTGAAAGGTTAGCACCCGAAGTGCTCGACAATAGTAGATTCATCAACGACCTCAGAATATCTGAGCCTCTCCTAGAATGACGATGTAAAGAGCCATTCTGCTCCATCAGGCATCCCAGCCGAGCTTCAGCCGACAGATCCAAACTCTCTGGCAAGCCACAACAAGGGCCACTACCTTACTCCACTCGCTGCAACAGATTCGATGCGGTTCCACCACTCTCTGACAAGCCACGACAAGAGCCGCCATCCTGCTCCACTCTCTGCAACGGATTCCATGCAGCTCCACCCCTCTCTGGCAAGTCCCGACAACAGACACCACTCCACTCTCCGCAACAAGCTCCACGTGGCCCTGAACTTCCCCTGACGCCATTACTCTCCATAACAAACTCCACGCAGCTCTGAGCGATCCACTACCAGACGGTTACAGACATCGCTGTCGGTCAGTTACACCCTCCGTCTATAAATAAGGACCCCCAGATACATTCTTCTCTAAGCTGGTAACTCTATCTCGAAACTCTGCCAAAATTTTTGCTCGAACACTCCATTTCTATTGAAGCAGAGTACTGACTTGAGCATCGGAGGATTTTGCCGGAGCACCCTCAACTCCGATTTAGACTTTCTTTACAGGTCCCGATGGCGGCCGTGGTCATCCCAGCTCCAGCTTCTCCGACTTCGACGAAATTTTGCACCAACACATATATTTTTAAAATTTTATAGTAGAATATATATAGATTAAATAATTTAATCTATAATGTATGCATAGATTAAATTTAAATTATCATATAAAAATCATGATATGAACTAATATGCAGTATGTAAATTTGAAATCTAAAATTCAGCAAGTATAGATCATATCTATATCAAATTAGATCATATTTGAACTATATTTAGATCATATCTACATATAAATCGAGTTCAAAACTCTATATCTAAGTATGGGTAGCAGATTACCGTATCCAAAATCTATGGTAGTTGATTCTTCATGATGATCGACAGCCGTATATGTGTCCAGCCTCTACAGGTATCCACATGAAGCTCATGTGCTGATCGATCTCTCTGAAAGTGCTAGCTCACGAAGACACCATACTTTGGCTGATCTATGAGAAACATGAAAAAGATGAAGAACAAGGAGACTTTCTTCTTTTCTTCTTAGATCTACACATCAAATCTTTTAATAAAGATCAAGAGAAGAATCATTTCTTCTCAATTCTTCTACGCATAAGAGAGAACCTTTCTCTCTTCTTTCCACATCTTTAAGAAGAACTTTTCTTCTCTAATTTTTTATGATAAAAATTAGATCTAATCTAATTTTTTATGTTAAAAATAATATTGATTCTCATGCTTTAAAAAATTTAAAAGAAAGACCCAAGAGAAAAATCATTCTTCTCTCTTTTTCTCCTTGATCTAGAACTCTAGGAAGCTCCAAATATCCAATCAAATTTTTTGATATATATTTTTTTAAATTTCATATTAAAAATTAGATTCAATTTAATTTTTATCTTAAAAAAAATAAAAAAAAATCTATGGAAAGAACTCCTTCTTCTCCAAGGCTGCACACAAGAAAGAAAATCCTTCTTCTTCCTTCTCTTTCTCTCATTGGGAAGAATCTTTTTTCTTCAATTTTCTGCTATAGAACTAATAAGAGAAGCCCTCTTTGATGTCCAAAAATCAACAGCAAAAGCCTCACAAAATTTCTTCAAAAGGGGTTAGGAAGAAAGCCTAAACATATGGGATATGGGGCGTCCAACTCTTGGACGCCCCTCCTTTCTTTTTGGTGACCAAAAGAGGGAAGGACCACCTTATTTTCTCACAGAAAAGAGGGAGAACATGGCTCCTTTGGTGGGGTGTGAGATATTCTACGGTGAAGAAGAGATGTGGCATGAAGACTTAAATAGATGGGTGGAGGGAGTTGGTTCAGCCCTATTCTAAATAGGATTCAAGAATCTTGGTCAAACTCTAACTAATTCTTGGATCCGATCCTAACTAACTTAGAAATTAGTTATAACAAATTAACTAATTAGGTCTTGATCAAATTAGAAATTCAATTAGGCCCCAATCCAATTAGAAAATTAGTTAATTAAGATCCTGTCTATGAGAAGCATTTGTTATTCAATGGGACTTGATCCAATCAAGCTTATTGTTCAATAGGGTTTGATCAATCAAAATCTATATAAAACCAATTGAATCCTATTCAACTCAGAATTTGTAGGATTTCAGTGTGGACATGCACAGTGAAGCATAATAGATTTCAAAAAATTTAAATTAAGAAATCCTAAATATTAAACCCCTAAACTAGCACCTCCTTGATGATTAACAATCATATAACATATATTCATAATAAAATTCAAGCTATAGAAGAATACCTACAATGCTTAGTCCAAATTTCGACAGAACCTCCACTAGACATCCAAATATTCGCCATCCAACGATGATCTACACAGGGCTATGATCAGGATACCAACTCCTTAAGATGATTCCTCCAAAATTCTCAGTCTGAGAATTTTCTTGGGTAGTAGGACCTCAAGACCTTCTTCATAAAGCCATTGCCCTGATTTATGGAGTTCATCATAATCATTACAAAAGTAAGTTGCAGCATATGATGAAAAATACCTTTTATTTATAAAGTATCAATTATATGAGTCTAGAAGATTACAAGAAAAACTCATCAAAATATAAATTTCAATTGGCTTGTAGGGCATACTCTTTTCAATCTCCCACTTGCACTAAAGCCAATCGTCCTTATATTTTATTTCCATACAATCAAAGTGGCGATCGAAGTGCTACTATGGTAGAGCCTTAGTGAACAGGTCTGCTATGTTGTTCTTTATTTCTACTCATTCAATGACTACATCTTATCTTTCGACTATTTCATGAACGAGACAGAAGTGCCTTAGAATGTGCTTGGATTTATGATGAGATCCTGATTCTTTTGCTTTGCAACTGCTCCAGTATTATCACAGTAAAGTGGTACTGGATTCTCAATATCAGAAACGACATCCAACTCAGTGATGAACTTCTTTATCTAGATAGCTTCCTTGGTAGCTTCACTTGCAGCTATGTATTCTGCCTCAGTAGTTGAATTAGCTATAGTCTACTACTTAGAACTTTTTCAACTAATTACTTCATCATTAAGAGTAAAGATATACCATGAAGTAGACTTGCTATCATCACGGTCTGATTAAAAATTAGAGTCAGAATAGTCTTTTAGTTTTAGATCAAATCCTCCATATATCAGAAAAATATTTTTAGTCCTTCTCAAGTACTTAAGAATATTTTTCACTGCTTTTCAATGATCCTCTCCTGGATCAGTCTGAAATCTACTAACTATGCCTAAGGCATAGGCAACATTAGACCTGGTACATAGCATAGCATACATGATCGACTCTATTACTGAAGCATAGGGAATAGAACTCATTCTATTTCTCTCTTCTGGTGTTTTAGGAGACATCCTCTTAGAGCGATGTATGCCTTGACTCATGGGTAAGTAACCTCTTTTACTCCCATCCATGCTAAACCTTTTTAGCACTAAATCTATGTATTTAGATTGAGACAAGCTTAACATCTTCTTAGATCTATCCCTATAGATCTTTATATCTAGTATATAAGATGCTTTACCCAAATCCTTTATGGAAAACTTACTTGATAATCATGTCTTGACTGATTGTAATATTGGGATATCATTCCTAATGAGAAGTATATCATCCACGTATAAAACTAAGAAGACAATGGCACTCCCACTAATCTTTTTGTATACATAAGGCTCATCCATATTTTTTATAAAGCCAAACTCTTTGACTGTAACATCAAAATAGATGTTCCAACTCCTCGAGGCCTGCTTTAATTCATAAATAGATTTTTTAAGCCTGCATACCTGATTTGTTCTCTCTTTTGAGATAAATCCTTCTAGTTGAGATATGTAAATCTTTTCTCAGGATAACCATTAAGGAAGGTGGTCTTCACATCTATTTGCCAAATCTCATAATCATGGTATGCTGCTATTGCAAGCATAATCCATATAAATTTGAGCATGGCAACAGGTAAAATATTTCATCATAATCAATACCCTATTTTTGTTTGAAATCTTTAGCTACCAATCTGACTTTATAGGTTTCAACTTGGCCATCTGCTCCAATCTTTTTTTTATAGATCCATTTACATCCAATAGGGGTCACACCCTCTGGTGCATTAACTAAAGTCCGAAGTACATAGAGTCCATTTCGAATTTCATAGCCTCTAGCCATTTGTCTGAGTCTCTACTCATGACAGCTTTCGTGTAGGTCAAAGGTTCATCATTTTCAATGATGTGGGGTTCATTATTCTCAATAATGAACCTATACCTTAGAGGTGCATTTCGCACTCTATCTGATCTTCGGAGAAAAGGTATATTTTGTGGTTGTACATCATCAATGGGTATTTCTGGTTGAAGAGTATTTTATGCTTCTATTTGTAGGTCTTGAACTTTTTCAAGTTCAATTTTCTTCCTACTATCTCTTTCTAGGATAAACTCTTTTTCTATAAAAGTGGCATGTTTACTGACAAACACCTTTTATTTAGTAGGGTGGTAAAAGAGATATCCTATACTCTCTTTAGGATAACCTACAAATAAGTATTTATTTGTTCTAGCACTCAGCTTATGTCCAAAATTTTTTTTAACATAAGTTGGACAGCCCCATATCTTAAGATACTTAAGATTAGATTTCTTTCTTTTCCATATCTCATATGATGTGCTTGGCATAGATTTTGAAGGTACTCTATTCAGGATATAGACAACAGTTTCTAGGACATATCTCTAGAAAGAAATAGGCAAGTTTGTAAGGCACATCATGGACCACACTATATCTAATAAAGTATGATTCTTCCTTTCTGCTACACCATTTAGTTGTGGTGTATAAGGAGGGATCCATTCTGAAAGAATTTTTTTTTCTTTAAGATGATCTAGAAACTCATTGGATAAGTATTCTCTTCCTTATTTAGATCAAAAGATTTTAATACTTTTTTTAGTTTGTTTCTCCACCATACTTTGATACTCTTTAAATTTATTAAAAGCTTCAAATTTGTATTTCATGAGATACGCATATCCAAACCTAGATAAATTATCAGTGAATGTTATAAAATAAGAGTATCCTCCTCTGACTTCTATTGTCATAGGATCACGTACATCAGTATGCATAAGTCCTAATAACTCACTTGTCCTTTCTCCATGTCCACTAAATGGAGTCTTAGTCATTTTTTCCATAAGACAAGATTTATAAGTTCTTAATAATTCATAATTATAAGGATCAAAGAACTCTTTTTTGTATAACTTGTTAATCCTTATCTCACTTATATGACCAAGTCGACAATGCCAAAGTAAAGTATTATTTATCTCTTCTTTCTTTCGCTTTTTTGCTTTCATCAATATAAAAAATATTATCATTAAATAGAATCAGAAGATCATTATTAACAACATCATGATAAAGAATTTCATTAGAAAAAGAAATTGAGCAACTATTGCTCTTTCTATTTATTTCATAACCTCGTTGCAATAGCAACGGTACAAAATAATGTTCCTAAGGATCTTAGGCATATAATAATAGTTTTCTAGCTTTAAGATCTTTTTAGAAGGTAACTTTAACATATATGTCCCTACAGCTTCTACTTGGATGGACTCTCTTCCAGCACCGTAGAGCTCGAAATCATCCTTCTTCAGCACTTTAATATTTTGTAGCCCCTACAATGACTTGCATATATGAGAACCACAAACGGTATCCAATACCCAAGAGTCTGAATTGGAAGAACTTAATGACAAAATTTATGTATCTCATACATACTTTTTGGTGCATCGCTTGCACCAGTCTTTACAGTTGCAAGATATAACTTGCAATTTCTTTTTTAGTGTCCTACCTTGCTGCAGTGAAAGCAAGTACCATATCTGGAGACTTTTTTTTCCTTCTTCTTCATTTGACCACCCTTAGGGTTTAGTGCTTTCTTTGAACCCTTAAATCCTGACTTCTTCTTAGAGATTTTATCCATAAGAAGAAGTGAAGCCTATTCTTTCTTTATGTGGGTCTCAGCTATCTTAAGCAAGTTTAATAGCTCAGGCAAGGAGGTATTCAGTTTGTTTATATGATAATTCATGACAAACTGAGGGAACAACTCGAGGAGAGATTGCAAGATTAAATCCTAACTTAATTCTCCATCTATCACAAAATCCAATTGACCCAATCTGATGATCAGGTCAATAACCTTCGGGATATGATCTTGTATGGATGATCCCTCAATCATTCTAGTATGGAATAACTGCTTAGATATCTCATATCTAGTAGTCCTACTCTGTTCTTCATACAAC
Source organism: Elaeis guineensis (assembly GCF_000442705.2). Classification (NCBI taxonomy): domain Eukaryota; kingdom Viridiplantae; phylum Streptophyta; class Magnoliopsida; order Arecales; family Arecaceae; genus Elaeis; species Elaeis guineensis. The sequence continues at coordinate 52,356,265 of NC_026003.2, forward strand.
TCTTTAAGATTGAGTATGGATTGAGTATCTATGCTCTCATACTGCCTCTACAATTCGTTGCTCATAGAGGCCAGTATGATACACTTGACAGTTAAACTGTCATTCTTCCACATCCTATATGTAGATATCTCCTCCTCTATGGCATTATCTCCAACCTCTTGTGGTTCGAGGATATCAGAAATATAGGAGAGCTTCTTTTGAGTGAGTAGGATCTTTAAATTCTTCAACTAGTTTATATAATTGGAACCAATCAACTTGTTAGAATCTAAAATTCCTCGTAATGATAATGAAGATTCCATTTATAAAATTTAATCTATAATGAATAAAGAATATTACATAAGCAAACAACTCATGTTGACTTACATAATTAAATAAGATCTTTAGATTTAATTATGCCTTTCATTATTTTATCAAATATCATAACCCTTTACTATGATGAACGAGACATATTGCATATTTATCTTAGTGGGATTGAGACCCTAATTCTCCATAATGATCTTGTGTTAATGCAACAAATCTTTATGAGTTCATAGTTAGAAAACTCTTTCCAATTGCATCTCATGTAATTTTTAATTTTATATCTTAGCCTCTAAAATATTGTTAACTTTGTGGTAACACAACAAGCTATAATATTTTAATTAAGTAAGACCCTTCATTTCAATACAGTCAAAATTAAATATAACTGTCCTTGTGGTAGTACAATAAAGCAGTACATCCAAAATTATCGTAAGCATCTTTTATGCATCACAATTATGTTATATCAATCCTTATAATAAGCCCTATGGTAACACAACAAGCTAGTCATAGTTCATGATGTAACATTAACCTAGCATGAAGGAAGATCTCTAGTAGTGTTTTCAACATTAGAATTTTTCAATATCAAGATCGCTTAACCAAATTGGCCAGCTAAGTAAGGTGGAGGTCTCCCTGTTGCTTTCCTTAGACACCAATAAATTGGTCAGATCAGTCAACAGAACCAATTAAAAAACCACCTTTAGCATTTTTTTAGATACCAATTGATCAATTGATCAAGAATTGGTTAACCTATAGTTGCATATCACTACAACTTAATATAATTTTTAATGAGGGCTTCTTTGGTCTCATGCATATTCTAACTATATAATACTAATTTATACTAATATATATTAGTATTAAAATATTTTATATATATCAGTATAACATATGGACATTCATCATCCTAGGACAACCTTACAACATAACCTTGTTATGCTAGGACAACCTTATGTCGGGATGATGAAGTGGTGGATCATATATGCATCAATTCATATCATCATATGAAAGCTTAATTGATGGCATAATTAATTTTATAGCATGAATCATAATATGCATCACATAAATATTATGTATATATGATTGAACCAAACAGACCTGACTTTGATACCACTGTAGGATTTCAGTGTGGACATACATAGCGGAAGCATAATGGATTTCAAAAGATTTAAATTAAGAAATCTTAAATATTAAACTCTTAAATCAGCACCTCTTTGATAATTAACAATCATATAACATATATTCATAATAAAATTCAAGCTATAGAAGAATACTTGCAACACTTAATCCAAATTTCGATAGAACCTCCATCGGGCGCCCAAATGTTCACCCTCCAACGATGATCCACACAGGGCTATGATCAAGACACCAACTCTTTAAGATGATTTCTCCTTCAAAATTTTTGCTCTGAAAATTTTTTTGGGCAGTAGGATCTCAAGACCTTCTTCCTCTCCTCCTAGCCTTCCTATCCTTACTTTTCTTCTCTCTTTGTCTTCTTTAAATCTCTTCTTAGGATCTTATCCTAAAATCGGACTTGTCTTTACTATTTTTGGACTTATCCTAACAAGAGAAGGAGGAAACTAATTAGACAATAGGAAGAGTGTGTAAGAAAGAAGAGATAAGAGAGGATTTCTGAATGAAACAAATCCCTAGTGCACCCCCTTTAAATAGCTAGCGATAGGATGCCTTCAGACTTGTCTCGTGCCCTCTCCACATGCCATCTCGCATCCATCAAAATTTTCTACACCCCCTGATGAAATTCTATGCCTATCTGAAACCTTTTGACACATGGAAATTATCAAAAAAAAATTTGAGAGATGCTTCGCATAGAAAGACTCTTTGAAATATTTTTCTTGATGATTCTCCGATGCATTGTGAGGCTTTCTTAGGCATATTTTTTTTCCATCACTCATTAGCACATTTTTGTCCATCCTATAGCCCAAAATTGAGGTGCTAACTTGGTGTTGGCATGGAAAAAATTTGAGATTAAGATGAGATGTGACAATTAGCTGAGTCCTCCACAACATGGACTCTAGGTTAGGTGCATGGATTAACTTTGCTAGTTTTTAAACTTCAACCAATTTTCATGATTAAATCAAAAGGTGATTTAGCCACAAAAAGACTCCTCTACACTCAGAAAGAAATCATAATTCTTTAAAAAGTTATTTCACCATGGAAACATATGGATAAGCTCGAAGAAGGGGCGTCCCATCTCATGGGATGCCAAATCTATTTTTGCACACAAAAATGCATCCCATGCAAGAAAAATTCTTGATGCATGAGCACCTAGTTACATGATGTCAAATCTTTGGTACATGTAGCCAAAGGCTGATCCAATTTAAATCTAAAATTGATTTGAATTTATTTAGATTTAATTAGCCCGATCTAGAATCAATTTTGAACCCAATTCAAAACAAGGAGCTAGGTTTTGCAATATGTGCTAGCATGTCTATTCTGCAAAACATGATCTAATCCAATTAGACCCCTGATCAATTCTTTTATATGTGATCCATTGGGTGTCACATCTAGTCAACAGTGAGTTCGAGTGCAAATCGATCTAATTTGATTAGAATTTAATCTAACCGATCTAGATTCAATTGAGCTAACCCGATTTCAGCAATTAGAACCCTTTTTAATTGACGATTGAATTAAACTCTTTAATTTGATCAAATCTATAAGACAAGATTGATATCTAGCAATATATCATGTTTCTCTGAAAGATATAAAATTTTTGATAAAAATATCTAAAATATCTTTCAGTGAAAAGTTACCGTGCAATTCGATCCTTCGATCTTCCTACATCTCGAATATGACTTTGGATATGGAATGATGTCAAATCTAGTATCATATTTATATTTCTCTTAATATTTAATAATAATTTGATTAATAAAATATTAGCAATTTTTTTTAATTTTTATTTTACTTTGATCAAAGATTTTCTGAATCATCAATTGATCAGAGCAAGTAGTGTTGGGAAATGTATCATAAAGTCAATCATCTAAGTGGTAGATGATTGGAATTAGTAGATGATGTTGCCCAGCTATGCAACCCAAGAGGGGGGGGTGAATTGGGTTTCTAAAAATTTTAAGCCCAACAGATAACTTATGAAGAACAAAACAATGGCTTTAAATCAATATTAATTACCTAAAGCAGTATTGCAAGGATATAATAAAGAAATAAGATAAAGCGATAAAGCACACCACAAACACAAGGATTTATAGTGGTTCGGTGCTAACCTTGCACCTACATCCACTCCCCAAGATCCCACTTGGGAATTTCAATCCACTATCCTTTGTATTCAACCCGAATACAAAACGTCGGAAACTCCGACACTAGCTATCCCAAGCTAGAATACAAGACGTCGGAAACTCCGACACTAGCTATCCCAAGCTAGAACACTTGTTTCTCGGGTACAAGCAAACCCAAAACACTCCGATTTCAGGTTCGGATCAACCTTTCTTATTTTGGAAATCCTCCAAAAACAAGAGCAAAACTCACAAAGAGTAAGAATATTTAGAACACAGATTAATACAATAACAGCTCCTTAAATGAGAAATATAACAATAAAAGCTTTACTCAAATGAAGAACCCCTTTTTCAGATTTTCTCAAGATGAATGAACGGTTGAACGAATGCTTGAGAAGAGGTTGATCGTTGATTGAAGATCTCTTGAAAGCTTTGAACGATCTCTAGATCAAGGTTGAAACGATAGGCGTGAAGAATTCTCTCCTTGAAAGATCTAGCTTTTCTCTATCACAATCTCTCTGGTATATTGTGGATCCTCTCTCTTTTTCTCTATGGATATTTGTTGATCTCAGGCTTTTTCTTGCAAATTTCGGATCCTCTCTTCTGTTCTTCTCTTTTTCCTCTTTTTCTCTTCACATTTGATTTCACGTTTGATCCGCTATTTAATCTACAATTTCTTTCATCATTTAAAGCATTTTGTAGCATTAGAAGCAAGAGAAAACAATTTAGGCAGATAAAGAGCCGTTAGAGGATTTTTAGGAAGCATAAATGGCAATTAAAATGGGCAAAAAAAATAGCCGTTGCTGACATTTCCCGTCGCAGGGGTCGACTCATGAGTCGACTCATGCTTCAGGGGTCGACTCATGAGTCGACCTCTGTTGCAAAAACCAGAGAATGCTTTTCTGGAATTTCTTGGCTCAAATTAGCAGGGGTCGACTCATGAGTCGACTCATGCCTTGTGGGTCGACTCATGAGTCGACTCACAGGTCGTGCCAAGCCAGAAAACTAGCGTGCCAATGAGAATTTTTGCGTGCCAATCAGCTCACAGTGCCATGAGTTGACTCATGAGTCGACTCATGCACTTCAAACCTTCATAACTTCAAAAATATAAGTCCAAACACAATGAAATTTTCACCAATAGATTTCAAATCATTTGTTCTACCAAATGATACTATCAAATCAGAATTTTAGTGAAATTAGATTTTTCCTTGAAGAGCATAAGGACTTTTTCATTTTAAAATATTGTATCCCTTCAATCTGCTTTGTAATCATCAAAATCAATCTAGGAGCAACAATCTCCCCCTTTTTGATGATGACAAAACATTTGAACAAAAATATTTATGTTAATGCATTAATTTCAAAAGAATCCATTATAGGTGTATATGCTTGAAAAGAGTATGATTCTTTTGGCATGTAATATAAATGCAAAAATAGTTTGTCCATTTTCTTAAGGATTTGAAAAGGGTATTAGATCATTTTGAGTTCAAGATATATCAGAGCAAGAGAAGATAAATAACTTTTTCTATGTATCAGAGCAAAAATAATTTTTACAATGATATCAGAAAAGATTTTATAATGTATCAGAGCAAGAAAATTTTATAATATATCAGAGAAAATTTCACACTGTATTAGAGCAAATGTCAGAGAAAATTTCACACTGTATCAGAAAAATTTCACACTGTATCAGAGCAAATGTTATAATATATTAGAGAAACTTTTACACTGTATAAGATCAAATTTTATCATGTATCAGAGCAAGTTAAAAGAAATTTTAGGGTGTATCAGAGTAAATCAAATTTCTTAAGTTGTATCAAGGTAAATAAAATTTCAAAAGATGTATCAGAGCAAGTTTGAATTTTGAAATATATCAGAGCATATAAAAAATTACTTATTTGCATTGTACTTATGATTTTGCTTTTGATGGATGACTTTTTGTTTAATTTCTGTCTGATACCAAATTTCGATACCAAATTTCTCAAAGTTTTGTTTAATTTCTCCAATATTTGTTTCCCAATATTTTTTTAATCTTCAATTTTTGTTTAATTTCTCAAGTTTGGTTTAATTTCTCAAGTTTGGTTTAATCTTCCAATTCTTGTTTTTGTTTAATTTCTCCAGTTTGGTTTAATCTTTCAATCTTTTTTTTCTTTAATTTCTCCCCCTTTTTCTCATAATTTAGGGTTTTGTTTTTTTTAATTTCAATTTTTGTTTTTGTTTAATTTCTCCCCTTTTTGACATCATCAAACATAGTTAACTCTTCTTTTTCTGAAACATTCTTTAATTTCTTCTCCTTTAGAGTTTTTCACAGATGTTTGCTCCCCCTTAATATAGCAATTATCAATAGCAAACAACAACAAGGAGAAGATAATATTTCAATAGATGTATCAGTGATTGAAATATAACCAAAATATAATCATTACAAAGAGGTAGAAATATAGGTAAAAGATGATTCCATTAATATCATAATTGTTTCAATACATAAAATTCAACCAGCTAAATGTCAATACATGGCCCCAAGGTATAGATCCTAGAACAAGATACTAACTCCTAGGACCTAGTAAAGATCAAGATAAGTCAATGATCGGAGTCATCAGATATAGGGTGAGGAGATGATGGATCAGAAGTGCATCCTTTACCCCGTCTGCCTCTGCCACGAGTAGGAGAGCGAGATGAACTGGGTGGCTGAGAACGCTGAGATGCTAGGGACTGAACAGAAAGGGTGAGTCTAATAGAATCAAGTACGTTCAGTGCTCTGGAAACAGATTGAAGTAGAGCAGTGAACTGGGTGGTAGCATGCTCACTCGATCCTCGGATCTCTTTCCTCAGTAGCTCATATCCACCTTCTAGTGCTCCTCTGAGCCTGCCAGCCTCTGCAGTGAGGTCTGTGACCTCAATAGTAGACTCCTGTGGCTGGGGATGGGCCAATGCAAGGACTTGCCCCTGCAAGTCAAGAACTCTGCCAGTAAGTCTCCAGACTGTATCCTCAAGCTGCTGTATCCTGACGGACTGATCTGAAATCATCTGAAATACAGTGGAGATGTGGGGAGTAATGGTCTGATCAGAAGAAGTAGCTCCAGGTGCAAAAGAAGTACTACTCCACTGGCTAGACAGCAAAGAAGCTACACGCTGTGAAATATGCTCGATCTGATCGTCAGCCAGTCTGAACTCTGATGGAGGTGCTCTGCTCTCTGGCTGATACACTGGTGTGGGCATCCTAGTAAACTCAGAAGGGCCAGCCTCAGTATCAGGAATGAACTGGGTATCTGGTGAAGCTGCCCTGAAGTCATGTACAGGAGAAGATGGACCTTCTTCTTCTACTCTGCCTTCAGTTCTGTCTTCAGCTCTTTCCTCAGCTCTCTCCTCAGCTCTTTCTTCAGAGCCCTTGATCCAACCACCAACAGTCTTTGTAATTCCCATTCGATGCAGGCTGTGTTGGTTGAAAGTGTCCACATGTGAGAGCTTGGTAGGTGTCTCCCCCTCACAGCTAACTCCAAACCTCTTAAATACTCTAGTAAGGGCCATACCATAAGGCAAGTGTGCCTTGGATCTGTTCAAAGTTTCTCTCATGGCCTCTATCATAAGTGCAGGGAGGTTTAGGGGGGTCTGAGTGATGATATGAAACATGACACATACATCTCTGCCAGATAGTAAGTCATGTCTACCACTCCTAGGAAAGAATAGTTTTGTCACAATCTGATGCAGGACCCTCATCTCAATGGACAGTAGCTTTGCTTCCAATCTGTTTAAACTTCCTGAAAAATCTTCTCCTAAGATAATTCTGATCCCTTCTTCTTTAATTGGGAGTTCCATATATGAGTATCCTTCACTAGGCAACTGAAGTATCTCTCCCAATATCCTAGAATCCAAACAGATGTCAATCCCCTTTACAGTTGAAGTCACAGACCCGTTTCCATAATTTAGGTTCTGGTAGAACTCTCTAACTAGATCAACATAGGTGACTTCCTTAAGAGAGCAATAAAGTTCCCATCCTTGATTTTTGATCTTGGTAGCAAAAGTAAAGCCTTCTTTCTCAAAGAACCAAAAATCTATATTTTTCTCGGTTTCTACTTTTCTATCAGAAAGAAGATTTACACTAGGGCTTATGGAGGATTGAGAGAGACCTTGAGCAGGTACTGAAACTGGATTGGGAACAGTTGAAGACTGAGCATGCCTTTTCTTTCGGACAACTTCTTCAGGCTCACGGATTGATTTCCTTCTTTGGGGAAGTTTCATCTTTGGAGCCATATCCAATAAAGTAGCAGATAAGAAGACTTGAATTGAGAGGAGGAGGGATCACAAGAGAGTAAAGAGAATTTTAGTGGAGAAAAGAAGTGGATTTTGGAAGTTCGATGAAGTGCTAGGGCACGTTCCAACCGCGCCGAGTAATGCAAGAAAGCACGAGAAATCTCTTTTCCAAGGAGACGATTTTTGGTGGAGAGTAGGAGGGAGAATTGCCTCGAGATAAATCCTTGGTTTTGGAGCAAGAAAGAGTTGGAAAGAACGGCTTTCGGAAGGAAGACGATGAGAAGATGAGTCGTCTCATAAACAGGGTTTTCCATTTTAAAAACAATGAACCCGATGGAAGTTGGTGGGATTTACAAGTTTGCCATTGAGTCGACTCATGGGGGTCGACTCATGAAGTTCAGAAAATCAGAAAAAATGCAAATAAATTTCAGAAAAATTCAAAATTTTGGGAGAAGGAATTTTTCTCAATGATAAGTTTTTAGAGTGATAAAACTGAGCTTTTGGAACCAGGATAGTTGTTGAAAATTGAGCTCTAAGAATATTTGATAATAATTAAGAGAAGTTTAGGCAAATGGATCTAGGATTCCTAGATTTCTCCTAATTTCACAGAATCTATCCTCACTAAGGGCCTTTGTAAAGATATCGGCTAATTGATTTTCAGTGCAAACATATTCAAGAATTACATTTTTGTTTTGAACATGTTCTCTTATAAAATGATGTCTTATTTCAATATGTTTGGATCTTGAGTGTTGTATTGGATTTTTAGATAGATTTATGGCACTTGTATTATCACATTTTATTGGAGTTTCATTAAGTTTGATTCCAAAATCTTCGAGTTGTTGCTTAATCCACAAGATTTGAGCACAACAACTTCCGGCTGCAATGTATTCGGCCTCAGCCGTAGACAGTGCCACCGAATTTTGTTTCTTGCTAAATCATGAGATTAGGTTAACTCCAAGAAATTGGCAAGTTCTACTTGTGCTTTTTCTATCTAATTTATATCCAGCAAAATCAGCATCAGAATATCCTAACAAATTAATTTGTGAGTCCTTAGAGTACCATAACCCTATAGTTTGTGTACCATTTAAGTATCTAAGGATTCTTTTAACAGCATTCAAATGAGATTCCTTAGGATTAGATTGATATCTAGCACATAAGCAAACACTAAACATGATATCAGGCCTACTTGCAGTTAGATATAATAATGAGACAATCATACCTCTATAGTATTTTAAGTCTACGCTTTTACCTTCATCATCCTTGTCAAGCTTACATGAGGGACTCATTGGTGTGCCAATTGGTTTGCAGTTCTCCATTCCAAATCTTTTGAGTAGTTCCTTGGTATACTTGCTTTGGGTGATGGAGATTCCCTCTTTTGATTGTTTGATTTGGAGTCCGAGGAAGAAGGTGAGTTCTCCCATCATGCTCATCTCGAACTCTCCCTGCATAAGCTTAGCAAAGTCTTGACAAAGGGATTCATTAGTAGACCCAAAAATTATGTCATCAACATAAATTTGTATAATTAGCATATCATTTTGGTTTCTTTTAATAAATAGGGTTGTATCTACATTGCCTCTTGAGAAACCATTATTTAGTAGAAATTTGCTTAGCCTTTCATACCATGCTCTAGGTGCTTGTTTTAGACCATATAAAGCTTTATTTAATCTAAAGACATGATTGGGAAAAGCATGATTTTCAAATTCAGGGGGTTGTTCTACATATACTTCTTCAAAATATATTCATTTAAAAATGCACTTTTAACATCCATTTGAAATAGTTTGAATTTCATAAAGCAAGCATAAGCAAGTAGAAGTCTAATGGCTTCTAATCTAGCAACAGGTGCAAAGGTTTCATCAAAATCAATTCCTTCTTCTTGATTATATCCCTTAGCAACCAGTCTTGCTTTATTTCTAATTACATTTCATGCTCATCTAACTTGTTTCTAAAGACCCATTTTGTACCAATTATTGAATAATCTTTAGTCTTGTTACTAAGGTCCAAACATTATTTCTTTCAAATTGATTAAGTTTTCTTGCATAGCATTAATCCAGTTATGATCATTTTCAGCTTCTTCAAAAGTTTTAGGTTCAAGTTGAGATACAAATGCACAATGATTAAGTACATCTCTAAGTGAAGAACGTGTTTTTACCCCATGCATGGGATCACCAATTATTAACTCCTTAGGGTGGTTGTGAACATACCTCCATTCCTTGGGTAAGTCATTTGTACCTTGAGGTTGTTCTTGAATTTCTTCACCTCTTTCATTTTGTTCGTCTTCTTGATCCTTGTCTTTTGGAGTTGCTGATTCTTTCAGAGTGATTTCCTTCATACCTTCTATTAGTAGATCTGCATCATCAACACCCTCATTCTTCCTTGAAGGAAGATTGTTAGATTCATCAAAGACAACATGTATGGACTCCTCAACTACTAAAGTTCTTTTGTTGAAAACTCTAAATGCTTTACTAGTGGAGGAGTAACCTAGAAAGATTGCTTCATCTGATTTTGCATCAAATTTACCAAGTTTTTCTTTTCCATTATTTAATACAAAACATCGGCAACCAAAAACATGAAAATATGCAATATTTGGTTTTCTTCCTTTCCAAAGTTCATAAGGGGTTTTCTTTAAAAATTGTCTAATTAAAGCATGATTTAAAATGTAACATGCTGTGTTAATAGATTCCGCCCAAAAATATCTTGGAAGGTTGCTTTCACAAAGCATGGTACGGGCCATTTCTTCTAAGGTTCTGTTTTTCCTTTCTACTACCCCATTCTGTTGGGGTGTCCTAGGAGCAGAGAAGTTATGACCAATTTCATTTTCATCACAGAAATTTTCAAAGTCATGATTTTCAAATTCTGTTCCATGATCACTTCTAATATTTTGAATTGAAAACCCTTTTTCATTTGTGACTTTTCGATGAAATTTCGTGAAAATTTGAAAAATTTCATTTTTGTGAGCTAAAAAGAAAACCCAAGTAAAACGAGAGTAATCATCAATTATTACAAATCCATATCGTTTTCCTCCTAGACTAGTGGTTTTAGTTGGTCCAAATAAATCCATATGTAAGAGCTCTAAAGGTCTAGAAGTTGAAACAGTGTTTTTGGATTTAAATGATACTCTAGTTTGTTTGCCTAATTGGCATGCATCACAAATTCTATCCTTTTCAAAATTCAGTTTTGGCAAACCGAGAACTAAATCCTTTTTAATTAATTTTGAAAGAGAATGCATGCTAATATGTGCAAGTCTACGATGCCACAGCCAACTAGTCTCATTTATTTTAGCACTTAAGGAAACTAGGCATTGCATGTCTAATTTAGTTAAATCATTCAAGTCTACCATATAAACATTGCCATGCCTATGTCCTATAAATTTAATGCCATCGTTAATAGGACTTGTCACAATGCAAACAGATGATTCAAAACTTACTTTATACCCTTTATCACAGAATTGACTAATGCTAAGTAAGTTATGCTTTAAACCTTTAACTAGTAAAACATTCTTAATGTATTTGGAGGGAGTGATACCAATGTTACCTATCCCGATGATCTTTTCTTTGCCATTATCTCCAAAGGTGACCATCCCTCCATCCTTAGCATCAAGCGTGATGAATTGTGATTCATCACCAGTCATGTGTCTCGAGCATCTGCTGTCAAGATACCATTTCCTGTTTCCTTCTTGGGATGCTAGACACACCTGCAAGCACAGATCAAGTTTCTGTCTTAGGTACCCAAGCTTTCTTGGGTCCTTTCAGGTTAGTCAGAATGGTTCCTTTTGGAACCCATATTTTCTTTGTGTTTGCATATTTGTTAATAAGACATGTGTATGATTTATGTCCTATTCTTCCACATTTAAAACAAGTAATATTTGTAGACTTTTTGCTTGAATAATTTGCATAAATATCCTTCAGAAATTTTTGTTTCTTCAGGGGTTTATAACCAAGTCCAGCCTTATCATATATAGCTTTCTGATTATCAAGGATCATATTTAGCTTGTTTGAACTTAAGGTGAACTTATCTACTATAGATTTCAGCCTGTTAATTTCATCCTTAAAGTTTTGATTTTCTTGAATCAATGTGAATTTTTCAATTGAAAGAATTTCAGCTTGTTTCACTAAGGACTGATTTTCCAATTTCAGCTCTTTGTTTTTCTTTCCTAGTTTCTTTAATTCATCAATTGAATCATAGAATGCTTCATGTAATTCTTCAAAAGTGAATTCACTAGTGGATTCAGAAGTTACCTCATTTTCGTGTGCCATCAGGCACAGGTTGGCTTGTTCTGTTGAGGTTTCCTCGTCGGAGCTTGAGTCATCACTCGCACTCTAGGTCGCCATCATTGCTTTCTTTTTGAACTTTCTGGGACCTTTCTTCAGTTGTGGACATTCAGATCTGAAATGTCCCGACTTCTTGCATTCGTAGCATGTAAGGGGTTGATCTTTCTCCTTTTCTTTGCTTTGATCCCCTTTTGTGAATTTCTTTCTCATCCCCTGTTTCTTTTTCTTAGAAACTTCTTAAATTTCCGGGTGATGAGAGCCATCTCTTCATCCTGATCTTCATCTTCAGAATCATCCGTTTCATAATCAGGTGAAGTTGTGGATTTGAGGGCAATGGTTCTTTTCTTTTTGACTTCATCCTCTTGATGTTGCTTCATGCTAAGTTCATGAGTCATCAAGGATCCAAGAAGCTCTTCTAGAGGTAGAGTGTTCAAGTCCTTTGCTTCTTGGATGGCAGTCACCTTGGCTTCCCAAGTTCTTGGCAGTGACCTGAGAATCTTCCTTACAAGTTCACTGTTAGTATAAGATTTGCCAAGACTCTTTAAACCATTGATTATATCAGTAAAACGAGTAAACATAGCAGTTATGGATTCATCATGCTCTATTTTGAACAATTCATATTTATGTACAAGCATGTTTATTTTAGACTCTTTTACTTGATTTGTTCCCTCATGGGTGACTTCTAACCTATTCCATATTTCTTTAGCAGATGCACAAGTAGAAATGCGATTAAATTCACTAGCATCTAGTGCACAATAAAGAACATTCATGGCTTTGGCATTTAATTGTGCTAATTTTTTGTCAACCTCATCCCATTCTTTCTCGAGTTTGGTTGACTCCTCACCATCTATAATCTTGGTGGGTGTGTGAGGACCATCACTATGATACTCCACATATCATAGTCGAGTGCTTGTATGAAAATCTTCATCCGAGCTTTTCAATAGGTGTAATTAGACCCATTGAAAAGTGGAGGTCGGTTTGTTGATTGCCCCTCGGCTAGAGAAGTTCCAACATGGGTTGCCATAGATCTTTGGCTCTTTGATTGTTAGATCAAAGAAGGGCTAGAGCACCGGCTCTGATACCACTTGTTGCCCAGCTATGCAACCCAAGAGGGGGGGTGAATTGGATTTCTAAAAATTTTAAGCCCAACAGATAACTTATGAAGAAAAAATAATGGCTTTAAATCAATATTAATTACCTAAAGCAGTATTGCAAGGATATAATAAAGAAATAAGATAAAGCGATAAAGCACACCACAAACACAAGGATTTATAGTGGTTCGATGCTAACCTTGCACCTACATCCACTCCCCAAGATCCCACTTGAAAATTTCAATCCACTATCCTTTGTATTCAACCCGAATACAAAACGTCGGAAACTCCGACACTAGCTATCCCAAGCTAGAATACAAGACATCGGAAACTCCGACACTAGCTATCCCAAGCTAGAACACTTGTTTCTCGGGTACAAGCAAACCCAAAACACTCCGATTTCAGGTTCGGATCAACCTTTCCTTGTTTTGGAAATCCTCCAAAAATAAGAGCAAAAACTCACAAAGAGTAAGAATATTTAGAACACAGATTAATACAATAACAGCTCCTTAAATGAGCAAATATAACAATAAAAGCTTTACTCAAATGAAGAACCCTTTTTCAGATTTTCTCAAGATGAATGAACGGTTGAACGAATGCTTGAGAAGAGGTTGATCGTTGATTGAAGATCTCTTGAAAGCTTTGAACGATCTCTAGATCAAGGTTGAAACGATAGGCGTGAGAATTCTCTCCTTGAAAGATCTAGCTTTTCTCTATCACAATCTCTCTGGTATATTGTGGATCCTCTCTCTTTTTCTCTATGGATATTTCGTTGATCTCAGGCTTTTTTTTGCAAATTTTGGATCCTCTCTTCTGTTCTTCTCTTTTTCCTCTTTTTCTCTTCACATTTGATTTCACGTTTGATCCGCTATTTAATCTGCAATTTCTTTCATCATTTAAAACATTTTGTAGCATTAGAAGCAAGAGAAAACAATTTAGGCAGATAAAGAGCCGTTAGAGGATTTTTAAGAAGCATAAATGGCAATTAAAATGGGCAAAAAAAATAGCCATTGCTGACATTTCCCATCGCAG